>NC_056741.1:509296411-509515704 GCF_019279795.1 Protopterus annectens | reverse complement strand
TTTTGGGCTACAGCCGGTACTACTGACGTCCGCTGATGGAGGTAGTTAATGGCATGGCACCCTGTACGATGGACAGTATACGTGACTATGCCAACACATATCACAGTCCACTTCGCTACATTTACGCACTGGTAGGGACCATGCTGTTCCACACAGAGACATGCTGGTACTGGCCTTTTCACAGACGCCACAGTGGTATTCCTGTTCCATGCACATGTGCTGTATGAGCACATGTGCAGGCTGTTGCATGGTAGTTATGTTCACATGTGTGGTGCCACTTGACAGTCATGGTGGGTCCTCATGGTGCATCACATACTCCACAGCTAGCTACCTACACATGACTGCCATACATTGCAGTGTGGGCCCTCACGCAGTGTGGTGGTATGTCTCTGCTGTTTGGTTACATCCACATTCAATGCAGCATACAACACTCATGCAGGCATTGCCAACACAGATGTTGCTGGCATCGTGCCTGCCAATGGGGTACCTACCAACAATACACACTCTCACTCACTACAGGGTTCCAATCCATGGCTGGACATTGTATTAACCCTGTGGACACATACATGGTACCGCCATGCACACGTTATGTCCTAGGACACGGTCTCAATGTCACCTCCGATCTCCGTAGTTGTTGTATCCCGCCAACCTGGCTGTTATATGTCTCTGCAGCAGCACACTGAATTGACTGCTAGCCCGTTCATGGATGTTGTGTACCCTGACCACTACACTACCACATCTATCACACTACACATGGGTGGTACTGCATTGCACATATGGGGCTGCATTTGTACACCCATGACTGGGCCATTCAGTATGGCACTGGGCCACATCCTCACATACATGCTTCACACACTCATTGACAACCTCCATGCCTTTACTGGCACCCTTGTTGGGCTTCTGTGCGCCACCGCACACCACATCCACATGCTGGCCACCTGTCATACCATTGCATGGGTGGTAGGTGTGGTACAGAGGGTAACAAATCAGACATTATCCCCTCTTTGCCCTTCAGTGCCATTACACATTCTGGTATTGCCAATGTACGCATCCAGCATCACATCGTACCCTATGTCTCAGGATGTTACGCCATGTGACTCCTGTACAAGTCACACAGTGGTGCAGGCATATCATGCTACCTACAACATGTCAGGTACATGTGACATTGCACAGTCCTCAGTCATGTGGCCCCTCATGCTCACTATTTGCTTACATACACTACATGCTGTCACAGAGTACTGTCCATGCCTACATATACCACATCTACATACCTGGCAGCATTCTATCTCAACCTACTCATACTGCTAACAACCATACAGGTGTCGGTGTGGCAGTTATATCATGTAGATGTCATTGTGTCAGTTACATCACACATAGTACATACACATCGCCTTTGCATAGTGACAGTCATGCACTGTGTATCACATGGATACTGTCCCTATACATGCATATCACATTGTACATGTTTGCTGTACACACACATGCCCCACATGGTGCTGTGGTTGCCATATTCCACTGTGGCGTGGGTACACATGTGCAGGGCCACACATTTCTGGACTGTATGTCTTGCTGGTACATTGTGTGCCCTTGTACCTGTGCCATACACACATGTACACATGGGCAGTGTTACAATAACACATGTGTGGTGTACCTTACACAACGGATACAACTTTACATGTCACAGTATAGTCATGCCGTGATGTCTACCCGGCTCAGACAGTTTACATATGCAAATGACAGTCGTGAAACATATCAGTACTCACCTGCATACCACTTACACAGGGGTGTCATCTACTATGCCATGGGCCATGTTCTCCACATTACTGATGCATGTAGTACTCCTACATGGCGTTTGCAGTGGGCAGGGTGAATGGAGCACTCCTGCATGTGTGCATACATACCACATTGCTCAGCCTGGGCGTCTGTGTGACCTCCGCAGACTGGACACACACCATGCTGTGGGACATAGGTCCTGTGCACATCCCACAGGGACGCACTGTGTCACTGGTCATGTGATAGTTCCCTTGCTGGTAAGGTGACACAGACCCATGGTAGCACCACAGCGGAAGTACTGTATAAACATACAGTTGACATCCACCTCTGCTGTTCAGTGGACACTACCATGGGGGGGTGACACTACTGTGTACATTGCACATGTGTTTACACACGGCCCTGCCGGACATCATTGTTGCACACATTGCACCTGCTATAGAACGTTTGGACATGGTTACTTGCTGTTCCCTCCATTTCGGGTACCTATTCTGCTACTACTCTGTCCCACATGTGCAGGCCATACATATCCTGTTCATGTACATAACATTAGGCCATCCCTCCATCATGCATGCTATGCCTGTGATACTGTCTATAATTTCTGAACGTATCCATCATGACAGCTTTGCATTACACATACTTGACATAGTCACCCCTACTGCAAGGCATACGTGCACGTCGTGCGCACATTCCGTATGACATCGACGGTATATGCCCATACACATGTGTGCTGTGACACTATACATACATGTCCTATCCCCTGCTGTGGCACTTCATTGTTGAATATCCACTGCCAGCATCAGCGTGGGTGGTGGCATTGTTCTGTGTTTGAAATCCCTATGGCGGACCTTGAGTTATCCCGGCTGTGTACATGTTGTCCCACTGCTGTGCACACGTTGTCCACAGTCGTTGGTATACTCCGCGACTTAGCACTACATAACCACCTTTTACCACTCTATGCCTGATGGACAGGTATCTTTACCTACACACACCGTTCACATACAGTGCAGATTCGTCATACGTATCATGCGTTAGACACCAGTACATCACGTGGGTTCGACATACCTTTCGGGTCTTTTGTTCCGTATTCCTCGCTACTTGCTTAATACACGTTAGTGTTGTCTTCAGTATTTGTTCGGTATGAACATATGGTTTGAATATCCGTGGAGTCTTCCTTATATCCGTCGTCACCTGAGACATGTGGGTTCATCACGCCAATAGCTGTTCATCGGTGTGTAGTTATGCGCATATCAGCGGTGCCCCCCCTCTATTCGTACGTTACACGTCGGTAGTAGGCCATGGTTCATTCCTCGTGTGGGCGTTGGTTATTTGAACTACCTTCGTGGGGATGCTATGTATTATATCATGTTTGTGTGACTGCATCCGCTATGTGTGGTGTCAGGTACATTTCGCTGTGGTGTTAGCCGTGGATTGTGTGTGTTGGGTATGGTATTTTGTTCGACATGTGGGTGTCCGTGTCCTGGCGGCGTCTGTCGATGGCATTGTGCATTCGGATGTGTAACATAGCTGTTATATTCCTGTACACAACGGATGCAGAGATGCATCAGCTGCTGCTAGTGTTTCCCACGCGGGTTGTTGCAGGTATGCCGCTGTCATTGACTGCCTGTATGTTTTTGCTACGGTTTCGGCTGGTATCCCTTTGATATGTGCGATGGGGTATATCTGCGGATGTGGGTGACGGGTACGGGGTGTGGGCCTTGCATTAATACATACACGGTATGCTTGTGTGTGTGCTCCATCCCTGCTTGGGGAGCTGCAGGTTACCTGTCTGTTGTTCTGGGAGTGTTTGTTTTGTTGATGTCGTGTGGTGTCGGTTTCGCCTGCATGTGTGCTTCCTGCATGTATTCCTCCTTCACATCGGTTATATATCTGCGGATGTTCGTACGTGCCTACTATCCATTGGCATTTTGTCACGGGTAGTTACGGTGATTGTGGTCCTGTACTTGGGACGGCCTGTATGCTACCGGTTGCCTCCTATTCGTGTGGTGCTTGCTTAATTAACAGTCGTGGAACACACAGCGGTATTTACAGGACGATATGTGGCCACGATCGGTGCCGGGATAGCACATGCGTATTTTCGCCGTACATGCCTGATGCTGTGTAACATTGCCGACATATCGTGTTGAGTCTACCATATGTCCGCCATACATACGGGCAAGGTTTGTACATGCGTCCTTTGCATCTCCTGTTGGCTATGGTCCTGTGGTACATTCTGGGACATTTCCGCTTTGCATCGTTTTACGTCGCCACGCGCCTAGCCACTGAGGAGCTCTCAGTAGTACTTTGTGGGTACTGCTGTACATACGCCTGTGGTTCCTGTACTGTATGCCTACGCATGTTATTCCACTCCGCCTGTGACATGTCACCTACATACACATTTTACAGGGGCACACACATTACACACACATAGCGGAACACACGACAACCTCACCTCACACATACACATATAGCCGCTTTCGCACCGACGGTTGCACACAGTACCTACGTTTACCGCATCGCCAGCGGTGGTGTGTACCTCCGCACTCATATCCTATGAATATGACACGCACATGTCCTGTTACTGTACCGTGGCCTGGCGATCATCCCGACCCGCGGATATGCATTGATGCAGGTTGACATTACCATGGCTGGCGTTCCCTGCTCTGCCCACCCTCCCGGATGATCGGGTTGTCGTTCACTATGTTTACTATGTGGAGATTTCGCGTCTTACTTCTCTGTAAACTTGCATCCCTGGGATTCCATATTTACCTGTTGTACTTTATATCTGTGTATGTGTACATATATTTCTACGTGTGTGATGATATCTATCTCTGTATCTGTGTATGCACATAAGTACATATGTGGTCGACTTGCGCAGACAGTGGCAGCATACGGCTACGCCGTCTGCTGTAGGACCGGCGTGCGGTTGAGGTTTTGGCGTTCCATGCTCCGCTGGCTATTGGGTGTGCAGTGTTTGGGTGGTGCCTATGTTGGAGTCACACATACGTCTGCCCATACGGTACACATTACGGGCGGACATGTTTGTGTGGCGTCCATTTCACTGTGTGTGCAGGTAGGGAGGTGTCAGTCCATGGGGCCTACGCTGTCAGAGTATGTGCTATACGTTCCCTCTTTGCCAAGGCATAGGCATATTGGGTACGCCTCCGTCTACCTACTGGGGCTGGCACAGTGTGCTCATGGCACTGAACGCCCTGTGCCTGTGCTTGCCTTGGCAGTTGTGGCGGGCTTGGTGGCCCTACACCATTATGTCCCTGCAGCAGCTGTTTCCGCAGAATCATATTGTGTAGCATACAACATACTATGAATATGTGGGCACATGTGCCTGGAGAGTACTGCAAGGCTCCACCGGATGTATCCAAGCACCGGAACCGTGATTTCAACATCCCAAACACACGCTCTATGATTATTCTGGTTTGTGCGTGTGCCTCATTATAGCGTTCT
Organism: Protopterus annectens; assembly: GCF_019279795.1. NCBI lineage: Eukaryota > Metazoa > Chordata > Ceratodontiformes > Protopteridae > Protopterus > Protopterus annectens. Next base: position 509,510,472 of record NC_056741.1, on the reverse strand, counting down.
TGCATGTGTGTGTGTGCATTTCTGATGGGAGTCATCATCCACGGCTCCAGTGCATAGCCAGCATCCCCCACAAGGTGACCTTGTGTGATGTCCCCCCTGGCAAATACCTGATACAGCTGTGAGGTATGCCAGATATGGGAGTCGTGGTAGCTTCCAGGGCTGCCAGCACACACATCCATGATAATGCCCTGCGCATTGCACACGACCTGGCAATTGATGGAGGGGTATCCCTTGCGGTTTATGTAGCGTCTACCCTGCTCCCCGGGTGGTGACTTGATTTCTATGTGCGTACAGTCTATCGCACCCAGTACCTCTGAGTATTGTGCCACACGGTGGAAGTGGCGCATATTGCTAGCCAACTCCTCCTGAGATCTGGGGAAGTTAATATACTCATGGGCATGTCGTAACATGGCATCCAGGAACTGGTGTAGTACCCTGGATGCTGATGCCTGTGAGATGCCCATTATATCCCCGGTTGGCCTTTGAAAGGTACCTGTAGCCAGTATTCGCAAGCTCACACATACCTTTGTGTCCACTGGGATGGGCTCCCCTCTGTTGTCTCTTGTTCTCAGGCATGGCCGGCACAGCTCCACTATTTGCTGTAACGTGTCCCTGTCCACCCTGTAGCGCTCTACTATCTCCAGGTCTTGTAGCCCCTGGTAGGTCACCCTTGGTCTGAACACTCTCCTTCTCCTCTGAGGCCTACGGTAGTTGTCGGCACCCTCCTCCGCAACTCCGTCTGTCTCTGACACATACCGATGCATCACGGCTACGGCGGCACCCAACATATACATATTAAAAGTTCCCCGTGTGTTTACACCCTACAGTGCGGTGTTTGGGAAATCGCGCTGTGTATTGTGTGCATTCACACTTTATACTATTGTGCTGTATACCCGGTGATGTCATTGGGTGTGTCTGTGTGGCCGTATCTGTGGATTATCTTCCGTGTTTTACCGTTGCAACTGCAACGCTATTGCCTTTAGTGTTACATTACACTTGCCTGCATTGGCTTAGCTTTGCATCTTACCTTACTGTTTCTGCACGTTGCACCTACTATTGCCTGCAGTGCATCCTGCAGGCACATAGCATATGATGCATTTTGTCTGCCGCCGCCGTTATGCTACCTCTGTACTTGGCTGTGCTATTTCGGTTCTTTGCTCTTTGCATTTCTGCTACATCCCCTACTATCTTTGCATTCCTATGCCTCCCCTTTCCCGTTTTGCGGGAGTCTGCATGCAGAGTTGTCTGCTGCCGCCGTTTGCCCTTCCTGGATTGATTGGTGTTGATTGCTCATTACGGCTCCAATTACACTGCTTCCGCATTTCCTCATATTCTCCGCATTACGTTCCTATATCCGTGGTTGTTGACGTGGAGGCCGTTCCATGACTGAGTTGGGGAACGTACTCATCCTCGTGCACATGCATCTGTGCGCATTATGTACTCTCAGCGCATCTATCTCCTCACACGCCGGTCCTGCTGCTGTGATGTGCATTGTACAGCCCATGTTTGCTGGCCTCCAATGTGCTTCCTCCTACAGTGGCACACCCCTCTGCGATTGACATGTATTCCGTGTAGGCCACTCTTCGGTGTAATACCACTGCGCCGTTTGCTCCATCCTTACACCGGCGGTTTTGCGATTCACTATTATCTGCCTCATTTGCATGGCATTGACTGCTAATACATGGTTACGGCGCCAAACACTGCCGCCACTCGTTGACAACCCTTGCGCTGGGGTTGAGGCTTTCCATACATACTATGGTGTGTGGTGGCTGTGCAGTTGATGTGTATTATACTGCTCTTTTAGGACATTGTCATATTATTTCATTGTTTTGCACCGTCTGTGCACATGTCTGGGGGTTCTGCTGTGGTTTCTGCGTACATACCATTTATGTCATTATTTACATTTTGTGCATGTTTTCTTTGGACATTCTCGGTGCCTTTCACCATTGGCATATTGCACCTGTATGATACCTGACGTTGACAGCCTTCCGTTACCCCTTGGTCATGTTTGGGTAAATGTAAACCGTTTTTGGTTTACATTGCCGCGCTTTACGCTTACGCCTGCGCCACTTCGTGGATCGCTATTTGCCTTCATTTGCATGGTGCAATACCGCACACAGTGTGTTTAGCATACCTACGCCGGGGGCGGCGCAGGTCCGGCGCAGGCCGGTAGTGCACGTGGGATTGGTTCATACCTGAATCGCTCGGTGGCCATATTTGGCTTTATAACGCCTATGCTATGCGGGCGCCTGGCGCAAGGTTCATGAATCCCGGGGATCATTTTTGTTTGCCCCTGCCTTCAGCCTATTCAAATATAAATAGTTTATGGGATGGCATCTGTTATTTCTTAAGGTTTTAAGCTTTTGTGTAGTATTTGCGGACACTGAGTTTATTAGTTACTTTCTAGGCTACGGAAGGGAAACATCCTGACTAGGAAAATTGTTCTGTGTGAGACTTATACATTCTAAACATGTTGGTTAGTCTCATTAGGTTAATTATTTACCTTTCTCCTTTGTGTTTTATATTTTTTAACTTAGAATACAAATGAGCTTAACAGTCTAGAAAGTGGAGCAAGGTACGGTAATTTCTAAAACAATATAAATGGATGTGACTTTGTTACAAAACGCACATAATAATAACGAGTATGGTAAATTAGGAAAATATACCCCTGGATTCAATAAACTCCGTGCAGGAATAACGCTATTCCTGCACAGAGTGGTTCATGCCCTTGTAGCATTAGCATTAAAAGCAGCGCACCTTGCATATTCATGAAGGCACACTGCTGTTAAGGCTAAATGGCCATGAACAGTGAAAGAGTGCAGGGGGCATGTTTAAGTAGTGCAAAGACATTGAACATGCTCCCTGCACTCAGGAAGTGCTGTACGGCACTTTCATAGATATTTCAGTGTTCGAGGACACTGAAAGGAAATTAAAATGAGTATTTCAGTGTCTGCGGAAAGTGATATAGCTAGCCAAGCAAGAAATAATGCAGGGGGTGTGTGACCGGTTCTGTCACACACCCCCCTGCATTGTAAAATTGCCATACAGTACCTTGCAAGTGCTGTCAGTGTCTGCAGACACTGACAGCTAATAAAATAGCTATGTCAGTATCCATGGACACTGAAATAGCCAGAAGACCATTAAGAAAATGCACAAGGGTGTGTGACAGGTGCTGTCACACACTCCCTGCATTGTAAAAGTGCCATACGGACATAGCTGCCAATGGTACAGGTGTCTGCAGAATGCCCAGATGCCTGCCTTACATATGTTTCACCCTCCTAGAGCAATAAAGCAGTACAAAGCCATAAATAATGGGGGACAAAGCCAAAAAATAGGGAAACATCTGAAATATTGCACTGACAAACCTGAAAGCAGATAGAATAAAGATTTGCAGTAGCACAAACTTCCTGCATGGTATTAAGAATGAAACAGAAATGTCTTCCATGTGAAAGTGCCATATGGGCAAAACCATTAATGGTACAGGTGTCTGCAGAATACCCAGATGCCTGCCTCACATACCCGTCAACCTCCTAGAGTAACAAAGCTGAACAAGGACAGAAATAATTAAATATTTTTTCCATACTAAGGCATGTGTAAGCATAGCTGAGCAGGTGTGTACATTATGGACCTCAGCCCAGCATTGCTTAAACACTACAGAGGAGATAAAAATATACAGCTAAAACTCCCAAACCAACATAGGGTAGGAGTTAGAGTCCCAGCTTCATATGCAGGTGTTCATGGTTCGAGTACCAACACAGGCAATTTATTTTTACATGGGAAAGCAGTGTTAAAATCATTATTTTCGTCTTAAAGTATGTAGTAATTGATTTTTGTCAATCAGGGTAGTGTAGCTGGTGTAGAATGGAAGTGTTAGCTCATATAACATGTAATACCACCCATGTATACACAAGTGTCCCATACAGTATAATCACACCCCTTTCTAATGTAATGAAGACACATAGAGGGATGTCATGTAAAGTAAATCATATACACTTACTAAATGAAGTCATTATTTTGATATTTTTTTAAAAAAAAATGAAAAGTGAGCAATGAATAACAATGCTCAGCTATTCTTAGCAGGTTTAAGCATTGCTTAGACGTGAATGCTAAGTAGCTAGTATCTAAACAGATTTGCACACTGTTAAGCAGTGCTCAGCAATTACTAAATTACTAAGCACTGCTCAACTCAGCTTAGTGCACTTGCACACTACTTAGCAGAGCTTAACATGTTCAAAATGGTCCAATGATGGCAAAGGGTGGGAATATTGCCTTATTTAAATGGCACAGGTGGGAATACAGCCAGAATCAGTTATACTTCATCTGTACAGGTACTATGGCTGGTGTAGATGAAGGAGCGCACTTTCGGGTGCAGTGCTGGAGCATTCAGAAGTCCAGGGTCATGGCTGGACTCCTTGTAGATAACCATGAAGAGAGACTACTGCAGGGCCAGTACCAAGGCTCACAATACAAAGCAGAAGCCTTGGACCATCTTGCATGTGATCTCACCAGTGCTACTGGCATCCCCTGGACTGGTGAGCAGGTACAGCACCAGTATGCTGACCTAAAGGGAAGGGGTGGTTTTGGCCCAATGGGTCCAAGATGCATGGGTACAGAATGCAGCAGTAGTGAGTAAGTATCACTATCAAGTAGTTTGTAACAAATACTAGCCTGAGAATGTGATAGACAGGTATGCATAATGTTTGTTTTTCTCCCCTACAGCTGCAGCAGAGAGAGCTGGTAATGCAGAAGTCCATCCCAAAAGACTGCTGAAAAAGGCTGCTGAGGCTGTACCTACAGGCTGGTGACTACAAATCTATTTTGCAGTATATTGTGCAAATAGCTAAGAAGGAGTACATTGCTTACTGCTTGTAGGTATAGTGTTACTGTGTTAACTGAATAAATAAAAAAGTTTGACCAACTAATATCAATGTGTGATAAAGATCCCTACAAAAAACGGCTGTGTTTATTCTGGTATGGTCTTTATTCAGCAAATATGGCTGTGACAGCATACATTAGCTGAGGTTGTTCTGTGAAAGAGCTGTTAAGAAAAACCTGTAGATGGTGGAGCTGTAAAACAAGATATAACTGAAATGTGAAATATATACTGCACTAAGCTCTGAACCCTGAATAGTAAGTAATGTGTAAAGTTTCAAAATGTTTTCCATCCAGCATTGCCTTATGTTAACCTTTGCTTTCCAGACTGTAGTAATCCAAAGGATTAATGCACAGTACAAGAACCATCTCTCATGCATGCATCACAGGATTACAAGTTTAGATTGTCTAACCAAGAGACTATTAGGCAGAAAACAGCGAAACACCAAACAGCAATCCCCCAGTAGCTCAGTGTGATGATAAATAGCTTAGTTGTTAATTCTGCACACACAGACATGGTTCAAATCTAGGGAGTGGTACTAAGATGTGTGCATATCTACACTCAAGGAATCTGGAATAAATGTAAAAACAGTCAGGTAGTGTTAGATATGTTCTCCACAGGTTTTACAGGTAAGGAAATGTTGGTAGTAGCTGTATGAAAGGTATACTAATAAACTGTGTACAACTGTTCAACTGTCCCATCACATGCCTAAAAATGACAGCAAGATAGGCTTCCTGATAAATTTCTCTCAAGTGTGTCATGCTGTCACAGCTAGTGGTCACTGTTGCCAATAACCCTGGACACAGATGGGAAACCAATTGAGGTATGCCCCAGTTCAGGGTATCCTCCTGTGCCAGATATGTAACCCTGACATGTATAAGTCCCATGCAGTCATGTACCCAGAGTTGTCACAGTTTTCTCCATACCAGTCCAGGCTGACAGTTTAATAGATATGTTTGTGCTACAGAAGCTATGGGCTATAGACAGATGTAAAGTGAGGGCAGACCCATAGAGTATTGAGTAATACTGTTATAGAAAATAGAAGCATAAACAGTTGTTAATGAATTTTATGTCTCTCCCACCACCCCTCATCGGCATCAATACTATAATTCATATACAATGGGTATGTTGTTCTCCAAACCTAATGTTGGGACTTGTGTTCTATTATTGTTCATATATTTGATTGGTTGCATGCTAACATACCTTCTTCAAATACCATTGTTAGTGGCCTGTTGCTGTCAATGTTATTGGCATGCTGTTATGATGCATACTGTTGTTACATTTATGCATGTGTTCGTTTTGCTATGCAACTTTTTCAAATCTTTTTTATGGGGTTAATTAGGAAACCCGTGAATGCTGTTATAATTAATCTTGAAATGTGTTGTTCATGACTAACCAACATTAAAACATCAACACCATAGCACATTTAGGAAGGCAGACCCAGTGGATCCACCTGTCCTGCCTCATCTGTCCGTGGCACTGGGCCCCAGCATGTCTGGGACCTAACCCGGGACTTCCTCATCTGCTGGTCCTGCACCAGGTTCTGGTGGAACCGCCTCAGGGGACGGGGCACACCCCCTCCCAGGAGTGAGCTCAGACAGGAGCCTGTCATTTACAGTCAGTTCTGGGGCTTGCTGTGCATCTCCATCTGAGCTGAGTTGGGTGGGCAGCTGCGCCAGATTGAAAGCTGCCTAGCACACCTTGAGGGCCAGGCCATCCCTTCTGTCCAGCCCCCAGTACAGCCACCTTTGTGTCTGTGAAGGAGCAGTGGTGACTGCCCATGAGTGGGAACCTCAGTCTCACTGTATCCATTTGGGGCCTCATGGGCTTCGGATTCACAAATATCCTCCCCTTCAAAGGTATTTACCCCCCTCATGAGTCATATACCACCACTGTATGCTGTCTTGTCTGTCTGCAAATGCAACCTGTCCCATCCAATCTACTTTCCCAAACATACCTACAGCCCTTTCCAACATCCCACTCTCACCTTAAAAAAAGACATCTGTCCCACAAAAGAAAATTACCACATACATTGTTCTACATTTTGTCCATGTATAGTGAAACTAATCAATCAACCCACAGATTATTCTGCAAATGTTTGTTGACAACACCTCTCTCTGTGGGGTGTGAGGCTGTAAATTCCAAATTCTACACATTATTCATAGCTGTTGCTGCCGAAGAAATGTAGAGCTATGGTCCTTTCCTACACCCATCCTGCACATCCCCAGCTGCTTTTCATAATGTTTTACCCCCTGCTTGGCCCCATTTCACCACTTTCCTATCACCCATTTTTCTTTTCTTTAAGATAATAAGCATGGATGTAAGTAGGTGTAAGCGGTGCTAAGCAAAACTAATAGGGCTTGACCATCTGTTAGCATCACTTAGCTCCATGTAAAACTGCACAAGCCTGCTAACAACTGCTTAAAAGTGCCTTAATCACTCTATCTCATTCAGCCCTTGTTCTGAACAGCAACAAAAAGTTGTGCACTATAATCACAAAAATGTACCACTACACCATCTGAACTGTGGGAATCTGTAATGCTTTTTCAAACATATCATTCATTCTGGTCATTGAACATTAATGAAAAAAAGAAATCATTTCTAAGTCTGGAATCCAGGACCCTGTGCACAACAATCACATCAACATACCTCTACACCATCTGAGCTGTAGGAATTTGTAATGTTGTTACAAACATATCATTCATGACAGTCATTCAACATAAGGGGGAATTAAATATCCATAGTATTGTTATATAAATATATATGTATATATAGATACCAATCTCTCCATCTCTCTATCTGTCTATATATATATATATATATATATATATATATATACATATGTTGTTGTGTCTCTCGGCTTATCCCAGTTAGGGGTCGCCACAGCGGAACTCTGGTCCGCTAATGTTTGGTAGTGGATTTTTACGTGCCGAGTTACCAGCCCTGACGTACAACCTTCAACGAAGGCATGTCCATTCACGCATGCCTCCACACAGAAGACACTCTAGCTGAGAATCGAATGCAACAATGTCTTTGCTCTGAGGCGACAACGCTACCACAGCACTACTATCACGCGTATATATGTATGCATATATATATATATATATATATATATATATATATATAAATATATATATATATATATATATATATATATATATATATATATATATATATATATATATATATATATATATATATATATAAAAATAGTAAATCACACCAACAACTCTTGTAGAACTTTAGCACTTTCGTCTTATTTATTATCAAGACTTCTTCAGGAAGACATGTTTCATAAGTATGAGCAACCATTTTCACTTCCTTTATCTACATTAGTTCTAGCAGGCCATTTATATTAACAACAGTTCCTTTCCAATAGTAAAGTGGGAACAAGCAGGGTGATGTGTGCATTTTCATTAACATTACAATCGCAGTTACATAAGGTAAATTAGTCAGACAGTAATAGCCTTGTGGTGCCGTGTGCATACTAAAAGGGATCGTGTGCAAAAAGGGATCTTGTGCAAAAAAGGGGACTGTGTGCAAAAAGAGACTATGTGCAAAAAGGGACTGTGTGCAAAAAGGGATTGTGTGCAAAAAAATTTATGGGGAACCGGAAGGATGACAGTCATGCTGTGATGATCCTTCCGGTTCCTCATAAATTTTTTTTTGCACACAATCCCTTTTTGCACACAGTCCCTTTTTGCACACAATCACTTTCTGCACACAATCCCCTTTTTTGCACACGATCCCTTTTTGCACACGATCCCTTTTAGTATGCAAACGGCGCCACAAGGCTATTACTGTCTGACTAATTTACCTTATGTAACATTGTAATGTTAATGAAAATGCACACAGCACCTGCTTGTTCACACTTTACTATTGGAAAGGAACTGTTGTTAAATGGCCTGATAGAACTAATGTATATAAAGGAAGTGAAAATGGTTGCTCATACTTACGAAACATGTCTTCCTGAAGAAGTCTTGATAATAAATAAGATGAAAGCGCTAAAGTTCTACAAGAGTTGTTGGTGTGATTTACTATTTTTTTGAATGCTTTTATTGTCACGAAGTTCAGTTCTTAGTTAAAATTTCTTCTCTTCGTTCAAATTTTTTTGAGTGCAGTTAATTTTATATATATAAATATATATATATATATATATATATATATATATATATATATATATATATATATATATAAAAACCAACCTTTTACTGCAACACATCTGCAAAAAGCCCGACAAACTGGGGGGATGAAGGGCAAACAATAGTGACATCTTTGAAATATGGCTGTCATATGCATAGAAGTCTGCTGGAGTGGCATGGTTTGTTTAACATACAATGCCAGATAGATTCCAGGTCTGAAACACAAATGAATAACATTATTTGGTGATGTCAATGGTCACATCATCCCAGTGATTTCTCAGAAACCCACAACTGTTATGGCCAACAGATAAAACATGAGCCACACATCTAGACAGTATCTAGACATCTGGACAGTGTTGAGTTTTGACTGCAGTCATGTAACAGAATGGAAAAACCCATGACAGCTGTCAACCACGTCACCCAGCACCTTCTGAACACAGTAAGACCAACATGACACTAACCCAAATCAGCTCTGGACAATTACACATGTATATCAAAATATATCATGCACTACAGGGATGGAGTTGTAGGGAAAAGCAGATAGTGTTGCATAAATGTCCATCCACAACCATTTGCACCAAAGTCACAGCAACATACCAGTACCCCCAAATGAACTCTATAGTAGAATGACTGTTTGAATGAACATATCCTTATTCCCAGTCACACAATACACCAACATATACTGGCCCAACTCATAGTGTACTGGGAATGCTGAGGTATTACAGGAGATTTCTCAATCTGCCCCTACAAACATGCACACCTGATAGACCATCAGCAGCCATAGTGGCATGCACAGTAAGATAGAAAAAGGATGTGACACTCACATCTGCTACTCTCCCTACTCAGCCAAACAAACATCTGCACACAACACTGATATACAATCTTGGCAGTTGCTTCAAATGGGCAGACATATATAACTCTCATATGTACAGATTTCCACCGAATGTCCACGGTGAGGGACCATATTAAAAGCAACTGCTGCATACCACTTCCAGGAGCCTGCTACGTCAGTGGGATGATTCCTTGAGTAGAGTCACTAAATAATGATATCACATACTTCTGACCCTCTTAATGCAAGACATCTGGACAACGCATGACATACTTGAGGGCTAAGGGGCCAGAAAGAGGGACATATCTCACATGATGGTGTTACAAACTGAAACAGTTGCCAGTGTCACAGGCTTTGTTGTAACATAACATCCCTGAAGGATATGATGTCTGAAACGCCAGTGTATGTCAACAGTTAGTGACTGCAATCCTCACATTATCCTACTGCTTTCACAAAAATAGATGTTGTCTGAGGAACAGACTAAACATAAAAGGCAAACCTCTGGGCAGTCTGTGGACATAAAGACAGTTGAGAGTTATGACAGAGACATATCACTGTCAGACATTGAGTCTTACAGAAAATGCATGTCCAGATGAACCCTGTTAAACTAGCCTCCCTCTATATGTATAACAACACTACTAACTTACAATCTGTACCCAATTCTGGAGCATTGTTCACCATGTTATTGGGCTGTCTACACATATCCTGTCCTGAGAGGTATTCCCACCTACTCTTTGTGAAGCTGTAACCCCCACACCTCCATAATGTCCTCCACACAGGCAAGGAAAAGGGGCAAGGCACACATGATGGCCGTAATTATAACACTTTGTTGCTATGGCATTGGCAAATGGAAGGACAACACAGCTGCTATGGATGCAAGTAGCAAGTGGGAGACACCGATTGGTGCACAAGCCATCACCTGCTCATGAGCAGTACTTACAAAAGGCAAGCTACTGCCTATGCATCACAGGTCTCAACCCAGCTACACAAAGACAGGCTGCAACTTCACAAACCTAACCATTTGCATTGTTGTGAGGAAACTCCTGAGCACTATAACAGGTATGTTAATCATGTAAGCATGTAATAGAATGCAGAATGGGGATGTAATGATGTCAAATGGGACATTAAACACTAGGCCCCAACATGACCTGCTGGATTCACATGCTGCTGCTGTCAAGCACCTATGGCCATTTCCGCTTGCCCTGTCTGCATTGACATGTAGCACACCTCTGGTCCCTGAGTCACCCCAGCAAAGGTCAGCTCATGTATGACTACTAATGGAGTCTCTGTTGTCCAGTACTGAGTGTGTCACTGGTAGGGCAGCTACATGGGCTGTTATAATTATTCATATGTCACCTGTGAATGCTATTCTGATACATATGCTTGTCTTTCAAATGTAAGAGATGTACATAGGATATGTGCATACTACATGACAGGTGCAGATGTGTGTCTTGAACTGTATGTGATATACTGAGCCCATACCTGACAACTGTCTAGAGTTTTGCAGACTGACCACATTTGCCTCATATTTGTAGTCAATGCCTCAGACAGTTGTGTATTGTCTGGCACATCACTGGGAATGCATTAGAGACTGAAGTCCTAACAAATTAGCATACATTTCATTTCCATTCTCAGATGTCATATATTGAAGAGTACACCTGTAAATGTGACACCATCTTTGCTGGCAACTAAGTGTGTGTCTGCTTGATTCATAAGGTGACACTATTTACTGGCCTTTTCCCACCACTGATATGCACCTTTGTGCAGATGTCTTGCTCTAGCAGGAGCTAGTTGCCTTACCGTGAAACACATGTCAATGCAAGCGTACCTTGTCCTGTAGGATGTTGACATTTGTGCAGTCACTGACACCTGCTTTCTAGCTGTGACGAGCACACCAACCTTTCCAGGTCACTCATCCCATCATACGTTTAGACCCCAAATGGAGGCCTGCAAAGCCACATGAGGTGGAATGTTGAACATTAGCCTACATATACACACCTCCAGGCTGGCCAAACAGTATGATGCATGGGTGACATCCCAAGTGCAGTTAGCAGTTGACAAAATACCTACTCAAATCATAGCTAGCTACAGGCCTCCAACCATGACTATGGACACCCAACACACCTATTGGGATCTTCTGGAATCTGTCAGGAATCAATCATCTACCAAGCTCCTGGGTGACTTCAAATACCCAACCATAGTGTGCATGACCTATACCACCTGAACATGAATGCACATAGATTCCTCAGCTTTGTCAATGGCAATGCAGTGGATCAGCTGGTCAAGACTCCTACAGCAGGTGGAAATCTCATGTACCTGGTCCTAACCAACATGAGTAGCTACTGTAGCACTCCTACAGTGTCATCCTCCTTGGTAATATCTGACCACATAGCCATCACTATTCAGATCACCATTTCCCCTGCCCACCCTTCACAGTGTCAAACAGAGTGAACTGTACACAAATGACTATAAATCCCCTCAGAGCTGGTAGAAGTAGCAGTACTGCCAATGTCCCATTTGTTGGAACTAACAGCAATGTCCAGTCCCACACCACAATACTATGTGGGCACCTACATAGCTGCATGGACTCAGCAGTACCTGACAGGACAACAGTATCTCCCTCAAGATAGGGCAAATGCCTTAGTGGACAGCAGCAATACACAAATAGCATAATAGGTGGAAACAATTGCTAGATGGGCCAGGAAGGAACCGATGCCTCATTGGAGGCAATGTCACCTTGGTCTGCACAAGCAAATATGGGTACAGGTGATGTACTCTAAGGCTGTTTTTGAGTGCAAATTGGACACAACCACCAAGGCAAATTGCTAAGCCTTCCACACATGCATCTATAATTTCAGAGGCAGCAAACAAATCTGCTCTGTAGTGGTGGTCAGTAACACCACATACACATATGGCATAGATATAGGCATCTGGCTGCAGACAGGTGAAGTGTAAACACCCATCTCCCCATCCCCCTAGTGGTACACATGTGCATGTACAGCACTAGCTCCCACTCCCCTCATTATTAGGAAGCAGGTCCGTAATGACCTCTAAAAGGCGACACACAGAGGTCTCCATAGGCATGATACTATCCCTGGCTGCATCCTACATGAACACAGGCATGTACTCTCAGATCCATTCTGCACTGTAGTCAACCACAGCCTGGTCACTGGTGTTATCCCATTTGCACAGAGGATAGCCACTGTCATCCCTATATACAAAGGCATAGCAATCCACCAACCCAGCCAATATTATGCACAGCAGCCTAACTAGCATGCTCTGCAAGGGCATGGAAGGCAATATTAAGGGCATTATGAACAGGGACATTGGCAACAATAAAATGCCTGGGCCCACACACCATGGTAATGTCAAAGGGAGATCAAGCCTGTTAAACCTAATTGACCTCTCTGCAGTGGTCAACAAACACAAGGATGAGGGGAAGATGGTGAACAATGCCTACTTTCACCTAGCCCAATCCTCTCACAGTAATCTCCTGGAGGACAGGATACATACACTTACACAACTAGGCACCAAAATGTAAGCTACCAGATGGGTAGCTAACTGGCGCAATGAAAGTACCCACTCAGTCAAAGTAGTAGAACCAACCACTAATAGTAGATTCATCCACAACGGTGTGCCCAAAGGATCAGTCTGGGTCCTCTAATGTTTGAGATATATGTATCTGAGGTACAGGACAAAAGCTGTGGTCTGTGGCTGACCAGGTGTACTGATGCTTGCAAGTTGCCCACTGTCTTACATTCCCCGACTGAAGTGATCATCTCCCAAGAGGCATTCACCTAATTACTGACTGGTGCAAGAAGCATTACTGCAAGCAGAATGCCAGGAGAGGCATCATTCCCCTGCTGTGGCAGATGTCATCCACAGTGAGTATGACAGTAATAATGTATTGACCATGCAATCAGGAATGAGGCAACTTGTGCACAGAGGTTGGTAGCAACCTGACAGTTTCCCACCATGTGTATACCATTGTACAGAAGGCTATCTACATTCTCCACCTCACAAATATGGGTATGTCATAGGTATGCCATAGGTAGATGTAAAGTGAGGGCAGACCTCTAGAGTATTGAGCAGTACTGTTGAAAAAATAGAAGCCTATGCAGTTGCTATTCTCTCCTCCCACCCCTCATCTGCATCACTAATTATTATTCATATACTGTGGGTATGTTTTTACCAATCCTAATCTTGGGACATGTGTTACTTTATTGTTCATATAACTAATTGGTTGCATATTAACATACCTTGTTCAAATACCATTGTTAGCGGCCTGTTGCCATCATTGTTACTAGCATGCTGTAACTAATATTGAAATGTTTTCTTCATGACTAACCAATATAACTTGGAAAACCTCAACACCATACCACATAGTCATTGTTACTGGCATGCTGCTACAATGCCAACTGTTGTTCCAGTTATACATGTGTTTCTGTTTGGTATGCAGCTGTTTCACATCTGTTGTTTTTGGTTAGTTTGAACACCCATGCATGCTGTCAAAACTAATACTGAAATGTTTTCTTCATGACTAACCAATATAACTTGGAAAATCTCAGCACCATAGCATGTTTGAGAAGGCCGATCCCAGCGGATCCACGTGTGCTTCCCCATCTGACCATGCCACCAGGCACCAGCATGTCTAGCACCCACCCTGGAACTTCATCTTCTGCAGGCCTGCACCATATGGGCGGGGGCATGGAGAAGAGCCCATCATCCACCATCACTTCTGGGATATGGTGTGCAGTATCATCTGCTCTGAGTTGGGTGGCCAGCAGTGCCAGATGAAAGGACGTCTGGTGCACTTTGACGAGTGGGCTGCCCCACCTGTCCATCTCCCAGCACAGCCACTATCAGAGCTATAGTTATGACTGCCTGCAGGTGGGGATGTCAGTCCCACCATATCCATATGGGGGCTTATGGGCCACTGATTCTCAGCCACCCTCTCTGTCCAAGTTGTGTACCCCATACATGTGTCCTACACTGCCCCTGTCTGCTGTCTTGTCTGTCTTGTCTGTCTCCTTACCCAAACTACCTCCCCAGATGTACCTACAATCCTTCCCCAACATCCCACTCTCACCTCAACAAAAAAAAGGGCATCTGCCCCCCCCCCAAAAAAAGTCTCACCCCATACATAGCTGCCCATTTCACACAGGTGTCCACTGGAAACATATAATCCACTCCAACTGACTTGACAACACATTTCTGTTGCCCTCACCCCTCACTCTGGGGCTTGAGTCCAAATTCACCTCCAAATTATGTACAAATGTACAGCTGTTGCTGTATAAGAAATGGACAACTATGGACCTTCCCTACACCCGTCCTACACATCCCTAGCTACCTTTCATATTGTTTTACCCTCCACATGCCCCTTTTTCACCATATTCCAATAACCCCTTTACCTTTACTTTTAAAGGAATTAGCATCGGTGTAAGTGGGAGCAAGCAGGAGTAAAGGAGCTTGTGCAATGCTAAGTGAAGCCAAAACGGATTAAGCATTTGTGCGGTTAACCCTATGTTGGCATTACTTAGAGTAGAGCTAATTCATGCAAACCTGCTTAAACCACTTAAAGCTACTTTAATCACTCTGTCTCCAACAGCCACTGTTCTGCCTAGCAACAAAAAAGTCTGCCTTGACAAGTCTCAATCCCACCTGGAGTCCTTGTGTACTATAGTCAGAGCACTATAGTCAGAGCAATGTACTACTATAGCATTTGAGCTGCAAGAATTTCTGATGCTTTTTCAAACATATCATGGAGTAGAGTCATTCAACAGTAGGGAAAAAGGTCTGTGGAATCACTCAGGTTTTGTATATATATATATATATATATATATATATATATATATATATATATATATATATATATATATATATATATATATATATATATATATATATATACAGTATGGAAATACATATATATGAAAAATATATGAACAATATATAAAAAGTGTACACACCCCTGTTAAAATGCCAGGTTTTAGTGATATAAAATGTGCTTCAACAAGGTATTAGTTTAAGGGTGTGTACACGCAACAAAGTATTAGTTTAAAGGTGTGCACACTTATGCAACCAATGTATTGTACATTTTATAGTTTTTGTATTTTGTCCCTAAGAGATTTGTTTGTTTTTCAATTTAATTATACAGATTATAGGTCACATTAAAGGTGGGAAAAGTTTTGAAATGATTTATTGTAGTCTCATTTTTTTATATCACAAAATCCTGGCATTTTAACTGTGGTGTGTAAACTTTTTATCTCCACTGTACACATACATATATATATATATATATATATATATATATATATATATATATATATATATATATATATATACATATATATATATGTATATATATATATATATATATATACATATATATATATGTGTATATATATATATATATATATATATATATATATATATATATATATATATATGTACATAACATGTAGTGCAGTCATACCTCAGTACCATAACTCTCAACCTTTTAGTGCAAGACATCTGAGTAAAGGCTGTCAAAATGGGGGGACAATGGGCCAAAAGTAGGGCTGTATTTCGAATATTGCCATTAGAAACATAGAAAGTTGCTAGAGTAACAGGGTTTGTTTTAGCATACATTTTCTGAAGGATATGAGGTCTGACACAATGTATGTCATCATTTACTGACAGAAATCCTCAAATTATCACAGCGATTTACCAGAGAAATATAAATAATTTGGGGAACAGATCAAAAATATGAGCAATAAACCTGGACATTCTGAAACAATCAAGCCAGTTGACAGGTATGCTCAGAACCCCTTAGTGTAACAAATCTGGGCCAAGCATGACAAAGTGGGAGGAGAAAGCTATGAAAATAGAGACATTTCTGAAATACTTGAGTAGATTAACTGAGACAGTTGCTGCAGTAACACCATCTGTTCTAAATATATTGACTGACATAACACAAGTGCAAGACTCATTTGCTTCTCATTAGTTAGTGACTTAAAT
The DNA here is from genome assembly GCF_019279795.1 of Protopterus annectens. Classification (NCBI taxonomy): domain Eukaryota; kingdom Metazoa; phylum Chordata; order Ceratodontiformes; family Protopteridae; genus Protopterus; species Protopterus annectens. Next base: position 509,493,629 of record NC_056741.1, on the reverse strand, counting down.
TATTACATCACCCCACTGATAAGATCCAAGCTATAAATCAACTTGCTCTTCCTATCCAAATGTACAGTTTTGGACTGACTGACTGGCCCAAAAAGGGTTGGATAGATTTGATATTAAAACAAGAAGGATGCTTCATGCTCACCAAATGTTTTATAACAATCAGTGTATACCAAGATTATATATTCCCCATTCAGAAGGAGGGATGAGCCTCCTTAAAATTGATTACATGTACAGATCTGCAGTTTGATTGACCTCCCAAGATCCAAATGTAGTGAAACTTTTGAAACATGAGGAGAATAAATCTAAGATGACGTCTCTGCTTAATCTAGCAGAAGCATATTAACATCAAACAGGAATGGCAATCAAACCAGAAGTGGATAAAAACCAGGCAGCAACTGAATGTGCCAAAAAAACAAAAGAAAGAATATAACGTGAAGGACCAGTTGAGAAGACAAGAAATGTGGAAAAAAAACATAAATATAGTTGCAAGTATAGGAAACTTCTGGAAGACCCTCATGTTGATCAAGAATGAATGCAGGAATGGTTAAGCAGAGGCAAATTCAAACCAGGAAATGAAAAGTTAATATTGGCAGCCCAAGATAGTGGGCTATGTATACGCTGGTTTACAAAGTCCATTGAACATGTGGGAAAAACAGACAAATGTAGGTTTTGTAAAACCGAATTGGAAACAATCACACACCTTGCTGTTGGTTGTGACACACTAAAGGCAGAAGGATTGTATACTGAAAGGCATAATAATTTGGTGAGACTGTTGCACTGGGGTTGTGCAAACATTATGGTATTGAAGTGGCTGAAAAACACTGGAAACATGAGCCACAAAGCATTATAGAAAATGATGAAGTTTATGTCACATGGGTTCACCCATTGCCAACAGTTCAAAAGATAGATGCTAGAAAACCAGATATAGTGGTGCAAGAAAAGAAGACAAAAGTAGCATCGATCATTGAAATCACCACACCCACTGACTACAGTGTCTTGCATACAGAGAGACACAAAGTCATAAAATACCAGGATCTGCAGGCAGAAATGAGAGCCATGTGGAATAAAGATACCCAGACAGTTCCAATAGTATTAGGAGCAACGGGTCTTATAAAAAAGAATCTACAATCACATTTGGATATGTTATCAATCCATGTAACCCTGTACGAATTGCAGAAGGAGTCTTACTGGGCACGTTGTGGGTGCTGTGAAGAGCACGACTGTCTGACATCAAAGATTGAAATAACACTAATTTCATGAACGTTAATCATACTTTGACTCAGGAATGGAGTCCATTCCTGTCATGGTATTAGAAACCTAAAAGACTGGGAGAAATTAAACAAGGAAAAGGGGCAATACCCACATGAAGTATTGAATTATAGGAGTGTGTGGCCATGCCATTGGCTATAGGAATAACAACAGCTGTTCTGCATGCAATTAGCAAGTGGGGGACACCAATCAATGCACAGGCCATCATCTGCTCATGAGCATTAACTACAAAAGGCAAGCTGCTGGCTATGTAAAACAGGTCTATACCTCTACATGTGTAGACAGAGAGAGAGAGAGAGAGAAACAGCAATGCAAATAGAAACAGAAAAGGAAATGGAAACTGACAATACTTGGAAAGAAAAAAGAGGTATGTCAAACAAGTAACTTAGTGGAATGCAGTAGGAGTTATGCAATAATGGGAAGTAGGATGGTAAACAAATATGTCTCAGCAAGACTTGCTGTACTGATATATTACTGATCAGCACCTATGGACATAGCATCTGGGTCTGTCTGCAGTGAAATACATCACAGCTCAGGCCCCTGAGTCACCCCAGGAAAGGATGGCTCACATATGACTACTACTGGAGTGTCTGTTGAACAATATTGACTGTGACACTGCTATGCCAGCTAGTGGGATGTTGCAAATATCCATATGTTACTTGTGAATACAACTATGATACACATTTGTCTCACAAATCTAAGAGACCTATACAGGGTATGTGCATAGTAAACTACTGTCGTAAACATATCTGTTGAACTGCATGTGATATACTGCACTCATACCATTCAACTGTCCATTGTTATGCACTGACCATATGTGTGCCTCATATTTGTAGTCATTTACTCATAGAGTTGTGTTATGTCTGGAAAATCATTGGCAAATCTGTGATGACTGACATTCAAACATGATAACATACCTATGAGTGTCGTACATCCTCCAGGGTATTTCTGTGAATGCAAAGCCTACTGTGCTATTAACTGACTTAAATGTGTTACAGCAATATGAATAAAATGTCACTAATTTTGGGCCATTGCCCCCTTTATGTATGTCGTCCTCCAGATGTCCTGCTCTAACAGGTTGAGAGGTATGACTGAGCAGTAAGAGAAGAGTGTAAATACAGTGTGTCATACTGACATAGAACAGAAATTTATATCCGGTATTACCTGTGCACATGTATGTATGATGAGGTGTAGCTGGAAGTCTCAAAACAACAGACATGAGATGCAAAATATCAGGTAAATAAGCTGTACATGTTGTACACTTGTGTAATCTTAGATTGTGTGCATCCGACAGACATAAATTCCTATAGCTACTGGTTGTTGCATTGCCCTGACACAGACATGAGTACTCGAACAAACATGTTTATCAGGTTGAAAATGGAGAGCTGTCCAACTGTGTTATGACCTTGTGTCCATGCCCACTGCAAACACCTATATGATCACCTACATAGCTGTATGGACTCATCAATACCTGACTTGTAAAACCTGCCTCCACCAAGGTAGAGTAATCCCCTTTGCTGAACAGCAGCAATTCACAAACCACATACTTGGTTGCTATATTGGCTGTACAAGGCCAGGTAGGAGCAGGCACCAACTTGGAAGCAAGTCACCCTGTGTCTGAACAAGCATATGAGGTCACAGGTGAATTACTGTAAGGTTAACTATGAGTACATATTGAGCACATCCACCAAGGCCAAACACAAGGCTGTTTTCACACATGTCATCGATCTCAGAGCCAACAAGTCAACCCACCCTGTACTGGTGGTTAATCACACCACATACACACACAGCATAGCTATAGCCAACCCGTTGCAGACAGGTTAAGGGGAAACATTACCCTCCCATCCCACCATCAGTATAAGTGGATATGCACAGCACCTACACCCCTCCCATCATCATCACAATGGAGCAAATCCATAATATCTAATCAAAAGCAACAGATGCAAGTCTCTATGGGAGATGATAACATCCCTGTCTGCATCCTAGATAAACTCAGGCATATGCTCCCAGCTCCATTACACACTGTATGCAAGCAAAGCCTGAACACCATTAACATCCCATCTTAAACGATGATGGTCACTGTCATCCCTCTACACAAAGGTGAATGATGAATGGTGGATTATGCAATTTACTGGCCCTCATTGTGGGGGGGCATGGCACATCAGGACCAGGGGTGCAATGCAAAGTGATAATGTGCTGATAGATGACAGCGGTATGATGTGGTAGTAAGTGGTGGCTAATGTTAGTCAATGTTGATTTGCAGGTTATGTAAATAATATTGACCAATGTATGAGGTCCTGTGATGTGTTTCCCTGTTTATGTCTTCCAGCTGACATGCAGCGTGCAAGGCAGCCAGCATACACTGCAGCTGAAACTGCGACCATCACTGAGATGATAATCAACCACCATGGGGTGATGTTTGGCTGTGGCCCAAAGAATCTACAGGAGTGGAGTGGACTGCCCTGTAGAATTAGCTTGTCCACAGAGTAAGCAACTTAGGTCACCATGGACTCACATACAATCAGGTGAGGCATTGGGCGACTGACCTGATACACCATGCCTGGCAAAGGGCTGCTTCCATGGCCTGGGACCATTCCACCACAGGTACGCAGGCCCCACTTACACCAATGGAGAGCTCCTTGCCACCCCTGGGCAGCCACCACATGTCAGCAAAGCCAACACACACAAGTCATGGAGGTGGGTGGCACCCAGACAACAGGTGAGGAGTGGCCAGGTAAGGCCCCAGTGCACATCAATTTAATAATTGTAGCAGTCATGCTGACTTCTCTAGAGTATCTGGATGCATATGTCAAGTCAAACTGCATTTGTGGGTGGGGTTTTGTAATGCACATAAGTGCACATCTATGGAGAAGGACAGCAAATTGTGTAGTATCAGATCTTGTAATGTACATGTGCAGAAAAGTTGCATTCATCTTGTACCAATGCCACATGTGTGTCTGTTGATAATACCTATCCCCCACAACTACATAGGTACCTCTGGTCTGGATGTGGGAGAGCAGCCTGAAGCCAGTGAGTATGGTATTGTCCTATTGTGGCTCACCAGAACCCCAGGCATGTTAAGGTCATGCATTTTTCCATGCATATAACTATTACTCTTAGCCATATTGTGATATGTGTATGTTCACTTGTGGTGGGGTTAACTGCATTGCCTCAGAATGCTAATCACAGGGGCCTATTTACAGGAGGTGTAACATATCCATAGCGTACCTCACAACCTGTCAGTGCAAGAAATTTGGACAAAGACTGACAAAATGGGGGGACAACGGGACAAAACTAGGGACATACTTGAAAAGTAGTGTTATACAGTGCATATAAAAAGTGTACACACCCCTGTTAAAATGCCAGGTATTTGTGACATACAAAAATGAGACCACAATAGAACATTTCACAACTCTTCCCACCTTTAGTGTGACCTATAACCTGTACAGTTCAATTGATAAACAAACATATCTGTTAGGAGAACAAGTATGATAAATAAAACACATACAATATGCTAGATGCATAAGCATGCACGGCCTGAAGCTAATGTTTTGTTTAAACAGCTTTTGATTTAATAACATCAATACATCTTCTTGGGTACACACCTGCCATCAATTACAGAGACTCTTTGATTAACAATGAATAATGGTCAGCTGTCCTACTATTCTTTTCCAGACATTGCCTGCTACAGCAACAGCCATGGTTCACAGAGAGCTTACAAAGCTTCAAAGGGATCTAATTGTGGAAAGGTATCAGCCCAGAGAAGGGTAAAAAAGCATTTCCACAGCATTGCATATACCATAGAACACAGTGAAGACAGCCATCAAAAGGTGGAGAATATATTGGACAACAGTGACATTGCAAAGAAGTGGACATCTTTCCAAATTTGATGAGATGACAAGACCAAAACTGGTCAGGGAGGCTGCCAGGAGACCTACAGCAACACTAAAGGAGTTGCAGGAATCTCTGGCAAGTACTGGTTGTATACTACATGTGACAACAATCTCCAGTATTCTACATATGCCTTGCCTATGGGCTAGGGTTGGAAGATGGAAGCATTTTCTCAAAACAAACAACATCCAGCCCTATCTAAATTCTGACAAACAATACATCAAGTGTCCCAAAAGCATGCGTGAAAATGTGCTATGGTCTAATGAGACCAAGGATGAACTTTTTGGCCAGAATTCCCAAAGGTTTGCTTGGCACAATAACAAAACTGCGCATCACCAAAAGAACACCATCCCCATGGTGAAGCATGGTGATGGCAGTGTCCTGCTTTGGGATTGCTGTTCATAAGCTGGAAATGGGGCTTTAGCCAAGCTGGAGGAGATTATGAACAGTTCCAAATATTGGTCACTTTTGGCCCAAATTCTTCAGGTGTCTGCTTCATAGCTGTAGATGGAGAGGAATCCCACCTTTCCACACGATAATGACCCAAACCATAAATCCAAATCAACAAAAGAATGGTGTCACCAGAAGACATTCAATGTTCTAGACTGGCCTAGCCAGAGCCCACACCAACAGCCAATGGAAAATCTGTGGGGTGACTTGAAACAGATGCCCTCACTATATGACAGAGTTGGAGGGCTTTTGCAAGGGAGAGTGTGCAAATATTGCAAAGTCAAGATGTGCCATGCTGATAGACACCTTCCCAAGAAGACTGAATGGTGTAATTAAATCAAAAGGTGCTTTAACTCATTCACTCCAGTGAAGCTCAGAAAGTTTGCACTGTAACTTCCAATGGGCTGCAGAGCCTAAGCCTTTTGACAGAATCAAATTATGCCCTCATATTTCAAACAAATGTTCATATCTCTGGAACGACAGAGGTTATGAAAGAAGTATAAATGGCAAAACCTTCAGGACAAACTATTTTTATAGTGGTAGTATTCTTTAGGTTCCAGGTCTTAAACTGAATTTTATAAGTCTAAACACAGTAACTATTACATTTGTAATATTTTGTAAACAACTTACAATATCTCAGCAACCACGCAAGCTACACACATACTGTCACAGCAGCATTTCATTCCTCTAGCTAAGAGCTTTCATAAGAGGCTAAGGAGTTCTGTTTGTGTTACTTGGTTGTTGAGATATTTAGAAAAAATGTGAAAATTATATTTATATATATATATATATATATATATATATATATATATATATAGATATATATATATAAATTAATATCATAAAAACAACAGCTAATATCTCTTTACCTGCACTAGACAGAGGTTGAATATTAATTGAGTTGAGTTTGCCATTTTGTAAACTTTAAGATGAAGTTTTTTAAAACCTTGTACATAGCATGGTTTTGAAATTATTGATGCAAGTATGAACAAGCAATATTTGATGCTTAGAACCGTCAGTAGGAGTTAACTGCAGATGCACCTGGAGGCATCACTCGGATGTAATGAGTTAAAAAATTATTAGTTTAAGGGTGTGCAAACTCATGCAATCAGCCTATTGTACATATTTAATTTACTATATATTACCCCTAACCGATGTGTATGTTCTTCAATTGGATTGCACAGGTTATAGGTCACATTAAAGGTGGGAAATGTTATGGCATGATTTCTTTGCTTTCATGTTATATATCACAAAAACCTGGCATGTTAACAGCGGTGTGTACACTTATTATATCCACTGTAAGCTTAGGAAGTTATTAAATTAACTGGATTTGTTTTAACATACATTTACTGCAGGTTGTGAAGTTTGCAACTCAAATTATGTCATTAACTGGTGCTGCCAATCCATAGATCATCCCAGTAATGTATCAGACAAACATTGAATTTATGATGAACAGACCAAATATATGAGCCACACATCTAGACATTCAGAGACACTCTGTACAGTTGAGAGGTATGTTTTGTAGGAGTTGTCAATGTGATATATAGGTGAACAGCAATAATGTGTACATGGGTGCAGTGTGTCCCAGGTGAAGGCCCATCACCTACCAACACTACTCATGTATCCCAGTATCCCAGAGGTGTATATTAGTAGTAACATTAAGTGGAAAGGACTGCACTGCAAGATGTTGAGGGCCTTACCAGAGTGTTTATGTTGTGGTCTGACTGTGTGTCATGAATGTCACCAGTTGGCTAGTATGAGGTCTGTGTAATGCCTTTGTGCCACCTCACCTGTGTGTGTGTGTGTGTGTATGGGTGTGTGTGTGTGTGTGTGTGTGTGTGTGTGTGTGTGTGTGTGTGTGGTCTGCGGGATGCCTTTGTGTGTGTGTGTGTGTGTGTGTGTGTGTGAGTGTGTGCGATTGTGTGTGTACCAGCAAATCTTATAGTGCAGGTATTAATTAACATACGTTGTCTTCCTCTCACAGGTGAACATGGTGTTTGTGGTCCCTCTCAGAATCTGATGTTTGTGTCTCTGCAGACTCTGACCATGATGCTGGTCCTAGTGAGGCACAGGCAGGTTTGTCAGGAGCTAAATCTGTGCCATCGGTTGGCATCCCACAGTCATCCACAATGTCACCACACACAGTCACAATGCCCACACATACCCCATTGCCAGCAGCCACAGATAATGGACAGTTGGCAGGTGGTGGCACATAACAGGTTAGTATGGTGACTATGGCAAGTGTGAGTGTAGACACTAGCCATAACCAGAGTGCAGGCAAGGTCTCACACAGGTGGATGGACAGGGGTGCTTGAAGGAGGACTGCTGCCCATCAAGCAGCTGTCGCAAGTGCCACAGCAGGTGCCACCAGATGCATGTTTCGGGCTGTCATGGATTCACAGACATGTAGTTAATGCAACACTGACAAATACTGAGGGTCTTGCATGCAACTCTTCCTGGCTTACGTGATGACATACATGATATTGTTGAGGCCACATGTCAAAATACTGAGGTCATGAATAAATGGTGTGGTATGACCTTGGCAATTATCGATCATGGAATGTCTGTGATGCAGAGCGTGGTGGGTGATGGGCATCGGCCACGTGGATGTAGGACAGCACCAACATCAGCTGAAAATCTACGTGGCTGTACACATTCACATTCTTGTAGTGGCAGTCCCACCAGCAGTACCAAAGAGCTGGTGCTGTCCACACCACAAAGGAGCAGACCATGGCCATGTGGTCCTGGCCACAGGGATCCAGCAGACAGCAGTCATCATCAGGGATTACTGCTTCATCTGGCCTTGGGCCTGGTGGTGTCAGTGAGACCCCTGGCAGGACCAGTTCATACATCCATGGAAAAAGATGATGAGCTGTGCACCCTGCCATGTACAATCCACAGCTGTCCAACATACCCCTTTGTAGGGCAGACAAACACACATACATCACCATAACAGCCAGGTAACATCCAGACACACACACAGCACCTTTGCATGGCCCATTCATAGAACACCACTCCAAACACATACACATGATGTCAACTGTGTGGCCCAGCCTTGGTCTCTGGTAAACCCACACAACACCCTGTGCATATGATGATACCTGTGCCACATCCCTGTCATCTATACCATTGATGCAGGGACATGTTAATATGGTTCTGATGCACAGAGTGAATTAAGTACAGTTTAGCTATGCAATGCTGTATAAGGTGCTGCCAGCTGGCATTTGTAACGGGGACACTAAAGAATGTGTGTACTTTTTCAGCCATGATGCATTATTGGTGTTAGTAATGCTGACTGAATGCAGTCTCACATGTTGTATTCTGGTTGTGTTCTAGGTGTCTGTGTGTCAGCAGTATGGCGGCCTGCAGACATAGCCAACAAGGGGTACTGATAACACATCAACAGTGTCATACCTGAGGTACAGATGTATATGTACACATCTACCCGGTCTGTGTAACAGTTATTGCATGTGCTATAGAGCTAACAGGGCTGAGGAGTGCATACAGGTAAGTCTATGGTGGTTGACAACAGCTGCCCTTGTAAAGTGAGCAATGGTAAGTGCAGTGGGTGGAACACACCTCAGATTGGTAAAACCCACACCCTCAGAGGATAGTGCGTCAACCAAATACACAGAGAATACTGCCAATCCCCCCCCCCACACACACACACACACACACACACACACACACACACACACACACACACACACACACAAACACCCACACACAGAGTATCACAGTTGCCAGTTTTGGGTTTGGAACCCCTCCCCATCTAGTTAGTGGGACTACAGTGTTATGCAGTTATTGCAGGTGGCATGGAACTAATAGTGTGATGACTGTTCCAAGGTACCTGTAAAGTGAATAACATCATGTGCCCTTGTGAGGTATAGCAATGGGATCTGTACTGGGTGTGGAAGGACTCATTAAACTGTCACCTACGAGTCTACACACTCACAAACACTGCTATACACACCAATGCACACACAATTGCCAGTAATGACATTAACAGCCCTGCCTATCATGTTAATCATTCCATACTGCTGCATAGCTTTTGCACACATTATGGGGCTTATAGGACTGGAGAGTGTCCACAAATACCTCTATGGTAGATGTGAACAGTGGCCTTTGTAAAGTGGACCTTGGGACATGTGCTGGGAGTACCATGGCCTAAAATTGTAAACCACGTCCATCCCAATGGATATAGTTCTTACTCAAACACAGAGGATACTGTTCTCACACACACAAACACATTTGCTAGAACTGAGAATGGAACCTCTACTTATCTAGTCATTGCTACTACAGCGTTAGGCATTTATCACATGCACCACAAAGCTTACAGTGTGAAGAGTGTCGCAAGGTAATTTTAAGGTAACCAGCATCAGCAGGCCTTGTAAAGTATGGCAATGGATGATTTACTGGGTGAGAATGGACCCAAAATACTTGAACCTACAGTTTATTTATTTTATTTATTGACATTTGTTAACCGGCTTTGTCCAACTGGGTTTGTGGCCCATTTTCAGTGGAGACCCGAGGAGAAAAGCTCCAGTAATACATTTTAAAACAAGTACAATTTTAAACAATATTGATATAACAGAAGTTATAGCAAAATGATTCACATATGTTGGGTTACATGCATAAAGTTAAAGTTGCATTAAAAAGAAGCTAAGTAACAATTCTACATTGATATAGTTCAATAGGTCAACAATAAACATTTTTTGTTTGTATAAAATTGTGCAAATGCCTAGTAGACACATTGGAGACAGAGGAGTAATGAGGTACTAAGTATGGTCCTTTTGAGGGTACATAAAGGGAAGGAAGACTAGGTAGGGTCATGGCAAGGGCAGGTTCTGGAATTGAGAAAATAAGCTTTTAGTTCATTTTTAAAGTGTGAGGTGTGGGAGATTGAATGTAAGTCAAGGGGAAATTTGTTCCAAGCATGGACAAGGGAGTGTTTGTAGAGTAGTTTGCCTGCTGACCTTTTTGGGTGGTAGATATCAAGTAATTGTTGTTTAGAAGTATGGAGGGTCCAAGATGGGATGTAGATTGAGGCTAAAGAAAATAGAGATGGACAGAAGGAGGATTTATAAAGAATAGAGTGTAGCATATGAAATTGATAAGATAGCAGAAACTGGGGAAGTTCAAGCCATTGAAGAGAGTTTAAAGAAATGCAGTGGTGTGGGTTGCATGGGGAGTTAGTAATGAATCTGGCTATTTTATGGTAAGTCTGTTGCAGTTTGTTTAGAGTGGAGGCCTGAATATTGGTAAGAACTGGGGCCGTGTATAAGAGGGAGGGTAGGAGGAGTGCCTGGCCGAGGGTAAGTCTGGATTCAGGGGTTAAGAATTTTTTGTTCCGATATAGCAGACCTAGTTTCTGGTTTGTTTTTTTTTATACAATGGAGTATGTGTAGGTTGAACTTGAGTTTATCATCGATAATGACCCCTAGGAGTTTTGTGTGGGTGTCAGGTTGGATGTTTGTATTGTTAGAAGATGCAATAAAAAAGGAGGTTTTGTGATGAGAAAGAGAACGGGGAAGGAAAAGTAGGAGTTTGTTTTTTTTGGATTTAGGATCAATAGGTTGTGAGAGAGCCATTGCTCAGTGGATAATAGAGCCTGTTGGGTCAGGGAGTGTAGTTCAGGAATGTTATTTGAGATGGATATAAGTGTGGAGTTGTCAGCATACTGAATAAGGGAGGATTCTTTGCATGAGGTGTAAAGAACATTGGTGAAGATGTTAAACAAAAGGGGTCCCAAGATGGAGCCTTCTGGAACACTACTGGAGATGGGAAGGAAAGGTGAGGAGGATGAAAGTCATTTGACAGATTGTTTCCTGCCAGATAGGTAACTATTAAACCAGGCAAGTGTGGAGGGGGATAGGTGGAGATTTGTGAGTTTGGATAGTAGTAGAGGATGACAGACAGTATCGAAGGCTTTGCAGAGATCTAGGAAGAGACAGGAAATTAGTTTTTTGTTGTCTAGGGCATCTGCAATGATATGAGTGAAGGAGAGGAGGGCAGTGGTGGTGCTGTGGTGAGGACGAAATCCATGTTGAGTAGGGGTAAGTAAGTGGTGTGTGAGGAGGTGATTGAGAAACTGTGAGTGAATACATTTTTCTAATATCTTGGAGAGGGGGGACAGAATGGCAATGGGTCGGTAGTTTGAAGGGTCAGTGGAGTTTCCACCTTTATGAAGAGGGATAGTGAAGAAAGATTTCCAAAGGGTAGGGACAGTTGATTCCAGAATAGATCAATTAATTAGTATAGATACAGGATAGGCAATTGAGTCAGCAGCAAGTTTGAGGAATGTAGGAGATAGATTGTTAATGGAAGAAGAGCAAGGTTTTAGCTTGAGTAGTAGAGATTTGATGTAAGTAATGGGAACTGGCTCAAAAGAAAACAGAGTTGTGTTAGTGGGACTTGGAGAGGTGGGTGTCGAAGTAGAGTTTGGCTTATAGGTTTCCAGATTTTGGATGGAAGAGATAAAGTGTTTATTCAGGAGGGTAGCTGTTTCCTGAGAGGAAAAGTTAGGGTATGGGGAGGGATTAGAGGACTTTCCAGGAAAGAGGATGTTGTTGAGAGTTGACCAAAAGGTTTGAGGATTGGATATGTTGTTAAGCTGAGCAGAGCTATAGTACAACTTTTTGTCATTAGTTGCATGTTTTTTTGCAAGGTTCCTCAGTTGTCTGTATTTTTGAAGAAAAGGTGGTTGTTTGGTTTTAGTCCAGGTTTTCCAAGCATGATCTCTTTGTTTCATAAGGAAACTAGTCTCTTTGGAGAGCCAGGGAGCATGGTTTGATTTTACTCTGATGTTCCTAGAGGGAACTAAGGAGTTTAGAGTATTCATGAAGATGCTATTGAAAGTGCTTACAGCATTGTTTAGGGGGAGGTGTTTTAGGATGGACCCATCTATGTTGTGGATAATGGAGTTAAATTGGGATGAATTGAAGGTCGATAGTTTTCAACAGTCTTTGATAAGATGGGGCTTAGGAATATGGGAGTAGTGTCTTAAGATGGTGGTAGGGAGATGATCACTGAAGGAGTCAGGTAAGGTGGGGGGATTGTGGTATTGATGGTGGGAATTGGTAAGGATCCAGTCTATGATGGAGCTGGAAGTGGAATTTTTATGGAAGCAAGAGGGAGATGTTATAAGTTGGTGGAAGCCGTGTAGGTGGATACTGAGTTGGGGGGAGTCAGTTGTGAGTTTGGACCAATCAATGTTGACATCACCAAGAATAAGTGTCTCATATGGTATGTTGTGGGAGAACCAGGATAGGATTTTTTCAAGAATGGGCAGATTGTTACCAGGAGGTAGGTAGATAGAGGCAATTGCACGTTTTTTGTGGGGATTCAGATGACAGTTAAGGATGATGATTTCAGCTGGGAGGAAGTCAAGAATTGGGGAAGGGTATGGTGAGAGGTTAAGAATGATTGAGTAGAGGATGGCCATGCCACCACCTTTTTTTACAGGTCTATCAGATCAGAAGATTTTATAACCTGGTGGGAGTATTTCACTATTTGAGATTTGTGGCTTGAGCCAGGTTTCAGATAGGGAGAGGAGGTGAGGGGTACTGAGAGCTATCCATGAGTGCAGCTCAGTGACTTTATTTGCTATACACACAAAGACAAATACACTCATACACACATTTGCTAGGACTGAGATTAGCAGCCCTGCCTATCTTGTTAGTCAGTCCATACTGTTACATCATTCCTGCTTGTGGCATGGGGCTTATTGGGCTGAAGAATGTCAACAGATACCTCTATGGTTGATGAAGACAACTGGTCTTGTAAAGTAGACTTGGGCACATGTACTGGGAGTACCATGGCATAAAAATGTAAAACCCACCTCCAATGGATATAGTTTTCACTCACACAGGATACAGTTCACGCGCACACACACACACACACACACACACACACACACACACACACACACACACACACACACACACACACACACACACACATTTGCCAGGGCTGAGATTACAACCACTACCTATCTAGTTATTGCTAATACAGTGTTATGCATTTATCACATGTGCCACAGAGTTTATAATGTGGAGAGTGTCACACAGCCAGCTCTTCTAAGGTGAACAACATCGCCATCCCTTGTAAAGTAAGGCAATGGGCAGTGTACTGGGAGAGTGAGGCCTCAAAATGCTCTACCCTACAAATATGCACACTTACACACAAACATTTGCCAAGACTTAGATTAGAACCCCTACCTATATAGTCATTGGTACTATAGTGTAATGCAGTTACCACATGCACCACTGAGATTATAGGGTGAAGAGTGTGCCAAGGTACCTATATAGTGAATAACATCACCAGCCATTGAAAAGTATGGAAATGGTAGGTGTACTGGGTGAGAAGGGCATCAAACTACTTTCAGTTACATGTTTAAACCCTCACAAAAAATTTTATACATGCTAATGCCCACACACACACACACACACACACACACACACACACACACACACACACACACACACATACACACACACACACACACGCACGCACACACACACACACACACACACACACACACACACACACACACACACACACACACACACACACACACACACACACACACACACATTTGCCAGGGCTGAGATTACAACCACTACCTATCTAGTTATTGCTAATACAGTGTTATGCATTTATCACATGTGCCACAGAGTTTATAATGTGGAGAGTGTCACACAGCCAGCTCTTCTAAGGTGAACAACATCGCCATCCCTTGTAAAGTAAGGCAATGGGCAGTGTACTGGGAGAGTGAGGCCTCAAAATGCTCTACCCTACAAATATGCACACTTACACACAAACATTTGCCAAGACTTAGATTAGAACCCCTACCTATATAGTCATTGGTACTATAGTGTAATGCAGTTACCACATGCACCACTGAGATTATAGGGTGAAGAGTGTGCCAAGGTACCTATATAGTGAATAACATCACCAGCCATTGAAAAGTATGGAAATGGTAGGTGTACTGGGTGAGAAGGGCATCAAACTACTTTCAGTTACATGTTTAAACCCTCACAAAAAATTTTATACATGCTAATGCCCACACACACACACACACACACACACACACACACACACACACACACACACACACACACACACACACACACACACACACACACACACACACACACACACACACACGCACACACACACACACACGCACACAGACACGCACACACACACACACACACACACACACACACACACACACACACACACACACACACACACACACACACACACACACACACACATTTGCCAGTACTGAGATCCATAGATTCATAAGTTCATAGGTGTGTGCTAGGTGAATAGCGATGGAGCCTTTACAAGCCTAGCCCATAGAATTATCCTAGCAACATGCCATCTGACATTAGTCCCCAGTGTGTCTAATGGATAATGTCACTGGAGTGATCCCCAGGATGGGATTTCTATTCCCCATCCACTCATCCTGATTTCTCTTGCAGAGGGCTAGTGATGTGCTCTGCTTGACATGTATATGAAGTCTATTGGATAGCTTGGGCAGTTTGTGTGTTATGAACCTGTCCCTCCAGCATGTTCTGTTGATTGCAGAAATGAGGTTGAGGTCCTTGAGGCATGTGGTGCAGACAGATTGGGTTCTTTAGATGTAGCATTCCTGACAGAGCTGGGTCAGACATGGCTTTATAAGTCAAGCAGAAATTGCCTCTAAGTAGCCAATATGAGACAGTATACTGTAATGGGACAAGTGTTTAAGGCCTAGAATCCTCTTTGTGAGGTACTTTTGCAGTATTTCCAGTTGTTGCAGGTATCCTGTGAGGTTCATAATACAAGAGCCATTGCACTTGATTGGCCTAATGAGGGGAGAGTAGAGCAAGACAATAACCTCTTACTTACTGGATGCAACACCCTTAGTAATGAGATGTGCCACATAGAAGGACATTCTGAACACAGTGGCACTGTGGTGGTCAAAGGAGTGCTCGCTCTCAACCTGTGTTCTCAGTTCTCTTATAAAGACTTCAGTGTTCAGTGGACTACCATCAATGTGGTAAGACATGGGAACCAAGTTGCTCCCAAAGGGGATGGCAGCACATTTTCTGGCATAGATTTAAAGTCCAGGGTTGTGACACCAGTCCAATGTCTCAGTGAGGCCTTTCTGCAGGATGTCAACATCACATTGGGAGGTAATAGCACTCACCTTGCAGTCATCTACAAACATTGTCAGCCAGAGTCCTTACATGTTGGGCTGGACTTTAGATGCATAGATATTGAACATGAGGGGATCCAGGAATAAACCCTGTAGAACACCACTCATGACTGGTTGGCAGTCTGACATGGAGTCTGCTGCTTTCACACCATGGGTTCTATCTGACAGCCAGTCTGCAAGACACCTAGTGATATAGGGGTTGATGCCTTGCTGATTGTTTTTGTCTATGATTCCTGAGTGAGGAATGGTATCCAAGGATTAGAATGACTGCATATTTTGTTATTTATTCCATACTGTTACATAGTTATTGCATGTGGCACAGAGCTTGTAGGGCAGCAGAGTGTCTATAGCTACCACTACAGTGGATGACAACAGTGGTCCTTGTAAAGTGGATATTGGGATGTGTATTGGGTGAACCACAACAATAAATTGCAAAACTCACCCCCCCTCTTTGAATATGGTTCTCACCCAAACACACACACACACCCACAGGATACTGTTCACACACACCCACACACATTTTCCAGGACTGAGATTAGAACCCCTACCTATTTAGTTACTGCTAATACAGTGTTATACATTTATCACACACGCCATGGAGCTTACAGAGTGAATGGTGTCCCAAGGTACTTCTACAGTGAGGAACACCACCAGCCCTTGTAAAGTATGGCAATGGGTGATGTACTGTGTGATGGAGGCCACAAAATACTTTAACCTACACATATACACACTTAGACACACACAAATACACTGGCACTCACATTTGCCAGGACGGAGATTAGAACTCCTACCTAAATAGTTATTTATACTATAGTGTTATGCAGTTATCACATGTACCACAGAGTGTTTAGGGCTGTGGGCTGCCCAAAGGTACTTCTAAGGTGATTGGCATCAGCAAGACTGCTAATGTAGGGCAGTGAGAAGTGTACTGGGTGTGAATGGGCTCAAAATCTATAAGCTACAAATGCACATACTTTTTAATTTGCCAGAATTGAGATGAGAACCCTTACCCAACTAATTATTTGCACTACAGTGTTATGCAGTTATTACATGCACCACAGAGCTTATAGTGTAGATTCCAGTCCAACAGTACTTCTACAGTGAATGAAATCAGCAGATCTTGTGAAGTAGGAAAATGGGAGCAGTACTTGGTGGGAATGGACTAAAATACTTATTACTACAACCTCCCCAGACACACACACTACCCCACACACAACAGTTACATATGCCGGGACTGTGATTAGAACTACTACTTATCTAATTATTTATATGATAGCATTACGCAGTTATCTCACATGCTGTAAAGCTTAAAGGACTGAAGCCAGTCCAAAGGTACTTCTAAGGTGAATGACATTAGCAGATCTTGTAAGTTAGGGAAATGGAAAGTGTACCAGGTGGATAAGGGATCATAATACTTGGACCTACACACACACACACATACACACACACACACACACACACACACACACACACACACACACACACACACACACACACACACACACACACACACACACACACACACACACACACACACACACACACACACACAAAAAGGAGGGGTGATGTGATATTCCAACCCCCACCTCAGTACCATCAGACAATGAATCTCATCTTCATGTTACAAATGGTATGCAACTGTCTCCAGCAGGACATCACTCTATGCCATTCAGGGTATCCTTGTGTATGGCTCACTCTCTGTTTGTGTCTCCCTGTGTGTCTCAATCTATTACTGTCTGCCACTCTCTTCCCATGTCTATCTGTGTGTATGCTTGACATATTGTAATATGTTGCCCATATATATATGTGTGTGTGTGTGTGTGTGTGTGTGTGTGTGTGTGTGTGTGTGTGTGTGTGTGTGTGTGTGTGTGTGTGTGTGTGTGTGTGTGTGTGAGTGTGTGTGTGTGTGTGTGTGTGTGTGTGTGTGTGTGTGTGTGTGTGTGTGTGTGTGTGTGTGTGTGTGTGTGTGTGTGTGTGTGTGTGTGTGTGTGTGTGTGTGTGTGTGTGTGTCCCATGCAACAGATGCAGATATACCACATATGTGCCACCTACAGCTGGCTGTAGGTAATCCTGTCTGATGTGTGTGTGCGTGTGTGTGTGTGTGTGTGTGTGTGTGTGTGCAGACAGTTAGCTTTACATAGCTGTCTCCACATAGTTAAGTTTACATAGCTGTGTGTATGCAAAGACATTTGCAAAATACAGACATATATAATCCAATAGCTGTGATTATGCAAAGACATTTGCAAAATACATATATATATATATATATATATATATAGTCCGATGTGGTTTCAGACATGGGCTTCACTTCTCTAAGTGTAGGACCATGCTCAGTATGACCTTCTACAGTAAGTGTGGGAATCCATTCCAGGGATAGTTGTATTTCAGTCCGGGGTGTTGTGTGCTACAGCCATACCTTGTAACCTGTTTGTGCAAGATATCTGGAGATAGGCTGCCAATATGGGGAAACAATGGGCCAAACATAGGATGGTACTGTAACCATTGCTCTTATCAATGTATGAGTTGCTTGAGTTACAGGGTTTGTTTTAGCAGACATTTTCTGATATATGTAATGTTTGTCACTGTACTGTATTGTGTCATTACCTACTGACAGATATAATCAGATCATCGCAGTTATTTACCAGAGAAATACAAGATGGATGATGCACAGACCTATATAATGATGGAAAAGCTAGACACTCTTGCAAAATCCAGCCACTTGGGAGTTGTGGCTACAGCCAATTGACTGACGATGTGTAAAAGGTCCAGCACCTTGGTGATATACTGGCTGGGGATCTCCTGGTTTTGCACTATACCTGTTACCTTAAAGTTCATACCCTGGTGTGGCCATATCTGTCAACTGTTCAGATTCTCACAGATTATCCAGATTCATGCCTCATATATCTGGTCGGTTTCCCTTAACATTGTGGTTTTCTAGCACATTTGTTGCAAATCACTCAGGGTTGCAGTTAGGGAGTAATGACAGAACATTAGAGTTTCAGACTTCACACCCTTCATGACATCCATGCTACTACACACACCCTCTGTTATTCTATCAACTTTCTAACATTAGTTGGGCCTTTATCCCTCAATTATGTATGGCTTTGTCCAGATATTTTCCTCTACAATATTGAGATGTATGCCACTAGCATTTAGTGGCATGGCCTTATATTTGCATTTTGTTGACTGTGTTATGTAGAAAGTATGGACACCATGGCATTCCCTACAAAGGCACTATGGGTGAGGCATCGGCCTTTGCCAGAGGTTTGTAGGCCATGTGAGACTGATGCAGGCCATCTGTAGCAAGGCAGTGTGTTCTGTCACTCATATGTTCCCACGCTACCAGGCAGTGGACTCCCCTGGGGTGACAATGGTAAGTGACAGAATGGACTGCTGTGCTACTAGGCACTGTACCTCTCTACTTATGTGAGCCAGACATCTGGACAAAGCCATCAGCAACTGGGTGACAAAAGCCTAAATATAGGGACCATTGTAACTACTGGCCATAACAGATTTTGCATTAGCATGCATTTTTCTATAGGGTATGAAGTCTGAGACACTACAATTAATCATTATTTTCTGACTTTAGACTTTCATGGTTTGCCAGTGATTTGCCAGACAACCACTATTTTGGAATAAATACACCAGAAATATGATGCAAACCTCTGTACATTCTGCAAAAGGTCTGTACAGTTGGGAGATATGGTAGGCACTGTGCAGGTTACTCCAACCTTTGTACTCTTCATATGTGTGCCCCCTGTACATGACCTGTCCAGCTTCCCAGCAGTAATGGATATTGACATCTGGACAGTGTGTACAACTCCCATTGTAGGTGTAGCTCACATGCAAAATAGTTGGCACTGCATTTCACAGAACATGACCCTGTTTACCACAATATTGTACCTATGACACTAGGATACAACAGCCGTGAGAAGTTGCTGGCCACATCCTGACAATATTCCCCATACATATGCATAGCTCATTGAACCCTGCATATTGTGGACATGCAACAAGTTATGATGTTGATTGGGACAGCCCTGGCAATGTCTGTTCTGCTGCTATTACCCTACAAACTTACACGGTACTGAATTTCTATGGGAATATGGGTGTGAGGTCACACCTGTCAATGGTACACATTTGTGCAGACTGTGCTGATATTGGTTTTACATTTTGGTTCTGTTTAGCATAGCATTGTGCCCTGTCTTGGAGAATAGAGGCATATCACTAGAGACCACAGGTTAGATTGTAATGCTATACAATTGAGTTTCAGACTTCCTACCTTTCAGAGCCTTACTGCAATTGTAAGGCCTGCTGTGGTATTACTGTGTAAGTCTGTAGGGGTGTATGCCGTCATTGTCACCATTTGTGGACCTTTGCCAGACATTCCTTTATGGTTTTCTACAGCTGACTTGCTGGGTGTGTCTGAAGGGCGATTATGGGATCCCCACATTGACATCCATGCATGCGACCTATGACCACCCCCTTAGTTGCTCCCTTCATATATATACTGCAGTAGGATTTGTCACCTTGAATGATACTGCATGGTGTGGGGAAGCAAGTATTGTACAGACATTTCCTGGTGTCCCACATTGCTGTCAGATGTCTGCTGCTATCCCAGTAGGCCACCCCATTCCCTTGCATGCATGCAGCATTACCATAGGTATGCTACCAGAACATACTAATCCATTCATTTATTGTTAAGAAGACTGACTTACCTTGTGTCTGTGCCAGTTGGGAAGATGGTGCTTGAGGGATGCCTATGTTGGATGCACACAGTACACTGGCTAAACATGGCAAGTTACAGGTAATGATGTGTGTGTCATCCATTTTGCTGTGTGTGTGAGTGAGAGAGAGGTGTTAGTCCCTAGGTCCCTACAGTGTCAGTGTGTGTCCTATGCTTTACCTCTTTGCCAAGGTCTGGACATACTGGACATGCCTCCATCTGCCTACAGGAGCAGGCTCAGGGGCTTTCTTCTTTGAGTCCCTCTGTGCCTGTAGGGGACCTTGGCAATGGTTGGGGGCTGTGTGGCACTTCGCTGTACTGCTCCTGCTGCAGCTGTTGCCACAGAATCATGTTGTGTAGCATGGCACATATTATGTGCACATGTGGCTGGAGAGTACTGCAAGGCTCCACCAGATATGTCAAGACAGCTAAACCGTGATTTGAGCATCCCAAACATATGCTCTATAATGATTCTGGTTTCTGGTGTCCCTCATTGTGGCATTCTTGAGCGGGTGTGTGTGCATTTCTGATAGGTGTCATCATCCATGGCTCCAGTGCATAGCCAGCATCCTCCACCAGATGACCATATGGTATGTCCCCACTGGCAAATGCCTCATAGAGCTATGATGAATGCCAGATGTGGGGGTTGTGATAGCTTCCAGGGCTGCTAGCACATGCATTCATGATAATGCCCTGGGGATTGCACATGACCTGGCAGTTGATGGAGGGGAAGCCCCTGCGGTTTATGTAGACCCCACCCTGATCACCAGTTGGTGCTTTGATGTGGGTATGAGTGCATTCTATCACACCAAATACCTCCACATATTCTGCTACACTGTGGAAGAGATACATATTGTTGGTCCTTTCCTCCCGGGTGATGGAGAAGTAAATATGCTCACTGGCATGTGGTAAGATGGCATCCAGGAACTGCTGGAGTACCCTGGATGTGGATTCCTGTGAGACCCCCATGATGTCCCCAGTAGGTCTTTGTAAAGTACCTGTAGCTAATATTCTTAAGGCTGCACATACCTTGGTATCCACTGGGAGGGGTTCCCCTCTGTAGGATTTGGGTCTGAGTTGAGGCCAGCACAGCTCAGTGATTTGTGGAAGTATGTCTCTGTCCACTCTGTAGCTCTCTACTATCTCCAGATCATGTATCCTCTGGTAAGTTACCCTGGGTCTGAACACTCTTCTCCTCCTCCTTCTCGGTCTGGGGCAGTTGTCAGCATTATCCTCCTCACCTCCCTCAGCCCAGCCTCTAGCACATACTGATGGATCAAAGCAATGGCAGCCCCTAACATTTTTTTGGTTAAAATGTCCCCGCATGTGTACTCTAATGGTGCAGAGTTTGTGGGAAAAAACAGACTGAAAGGTGTTTGCATAGTTTATACTGTTGTGCTGCAGATGCTGCCTGCATGATTGGTTGACTATGATGCATTCCACCTGCCAGCTATGTTATTTGTACTTGACTGCTTTTATTCTGCTATTTCTCTTTTTTTTCTTTTTTTCCCTTCCTATTTCCACCCCTTTTAAGCCCTGCAGCGTGTCACGCAAACCTGGTGCCCAAATGTAAACAGTGCTGCAATTTCTGGGGTTGCTTTTTATTTTTTGTTTTACACCCGGTGCATGCCGCACAAACCCATTTAGCTAAATTTAACTAGGAGAATGGCCCTCCCCTGGACATGAACATGCTCCTCATTTCACGGAATAAGTCAATACAGCCTGAGACACAACTGCTTGCTTAGCTGTGCTTAGCTAAGCTCATCTGGGCACCATGACAGTCCAATATGTTTACACCAAGCATGACATACCCACTGTTCATGTCAGCAGCCTCTCCTGCTTATACCACTGCCTTATAGCTCCTACATGGTTAGGTGCAGTTTGGCACTTGTTTTCTTTTTGTGATTCAGTAAATTTCCCTCATTAGCATACCCCACTGCCTTAGACTGTAGTTACAGCACTACACTTTAGCCTTTCCCCTTAGCAACCACGTTTCCCTGCTATTTTTTATTTTTTTTTATTCTGCATGCCATAGACTATAATGGCAAAATGCAGATTTCACTTAGAATTGCCTTTTCACATTTTTTTTTCATTTTCGGCAAGATCCCGTCTGCCCGCCAGTGCTTAAACAGCCAAGATCGGCCAAAAAAAAAAAAAAACTTAGATTTTTATAATTTTGCAACGCTTTTCTGTGTCAATGGCCATATATTTGGCCATTGGCATGCCTAAAGATTATAATACATGTTTTACTTTGAGCTGTCATGCCTCCATTTTGATTTTTGCAGAAATGTATTCGGCTAGTATCCGAATACATTTCTGCATGCTACACTATTCTGCCATGGATGCCTGCCTGCTTACTGCTGTCAAGTGGAAAAAATCCATTTCCACTTTCCTTAACACACCCACTGGTGTCCCCCAAGGTTCCATTTTGGGTCCTCTCCTTTTCAACATATTCATAAATGACTTCTTCCACTCAATTCCTTATGCTAAACGTATTCAATATGCAGATGATTCTACAATTATCTGTGCAGCCACTTCCATCCCCACTCTCTTAAAACTAACTCAAGATGCCTTTACTACCACAGAACAGTGGATGAAGGACAATCATCTTGCACTCAATGCATAAAAAACCAAACTCATGGTATTTACCCCCTCAAAAAACAGAACCATTGATAAAAAGCTATTCTCCATAAATAGTCAAAATAACACACCCCTTGAATTGGTATCTGAAACCAAACTACATGGAGTCCAGATTGATGAGCAACTGAAATTCAACAGCCACCTACAACTAAACATAAATAAAACCCACCAAAAACTAGGTATGCTCTACCGACACAATCGATTCCTTACCTCATCTACTAAACTCACTCTCGCTTCTACATTTCTCATCCCTTCCCTTCTTTATGGAGACCCTCCCCTTACAAACCTGCAATCATCTCTCAAAACAAAACTGTCCTCCTGTAATAATAACATTGCAAAATTTGCCACAAGCCACAAATCATCTACTCACCACTGCACATCTCTTCACAAACTTAACTGGCTAGAACTCCCCAACTATCTCACCTATACTCAGCTAACTTTCGCTCACAAACTAATTTTTCATCCCTCCTTCTGTCCTTCTCTCAGCTCTACCTTTAAAATGCACCTACCTCAAAGACTCCTACACTCTAGCAACCAAAACCTAATTGAGCTATACAAACCCCTTCATACTCCAGGACAAAACCTACTATCCTTCGCTTTAGCACACCTATGGAACTCCCTCCCTCCCTCCCTCCATCCGTACTACCACCAACCTCCCTGGCTTTAAAAAGTCACTGCACTCACACCTAACATCCTCATGGGAATGCTCCTGCTCCCATCCCTCATAGTCTGTTCTCCACTTCTTATAGGCTTCTGTATCATACATCAACAGTTACCAAATAATAAGCCAACTGCAACAACATCTTATAATTCTCTAATCCTAAGATTCCTCTCTAGAAACTGTATATTTACCATAGCTATGCTCTGATATTTCTACAAAATTTAACCTAAAGAATGTTTTACTGCACCTGCTTAAACCTTTGTTTTCAACAAAATGAAATCTAAACACTACATTATAAATGCTTAATCTCTGCCTTGTCTTGAGTCCACAGCTGTTTGAATTTTAACTTCTGAAATCTTTTGTTACCACCATTTTAAAGCATTGTCTTTAACCTACTAATGTTTGTAATTGTCATATAAGAACAAGACCAAAAACGCTATACTGCCACACGCCAGCTATACCAGCAAAAAGGAACACGACTTCTGTAGGCTTGAAAATCACGTAAAGAAAATATTTTTAATAAAACAAACTGTGAGGAACAAATAATTTACAGATGATTTAACTGTCAATTATTTTATATTATTAGGTATAACACATTATTATGCTAAATTTTAACGTTTTAACATGTTATTATTGCACAGTTTGGCACTTTCTTATAAAACATTCAGTGTATTGTAATATTTTTTTTGGCATTTAGCTATTAGTTTTAGCAGTGTTAGCAAATTCTTCCACTATGGTTGGTGTAGCTTTAAGAAAGCAAATTTTGGCGCCAAGACATTTGTATTTAAATACTGCAATTGAGCAGCATTTGTTTTTTCTGAAGAAGCTCGCTTGGCACGAGTGAAAGCGCTTAACTTATTTGTTCCTCACAGTTTGTTTTATTAAAAATATTTTCTTTACGTGATTTTCAAGCCTACAGAAGTCGTGTTCCTTTTTGCTGATATAGCTGGCGTGTGGCAGTATAGCGTTTTTGGTCTTGTTCTTATATGACTTTGTTGAACTAAACGCTCGTTCAGTTGTCTACTAATGTTTGTAATTGTAAACTACTATAACATTGTTTTTGTAATCAAAAAATGCTATAATATTCTTTGTAACCTTTGTTTTGGAGCTTTTCTCCCCAGGACTCCATTGAAAACGGGTTCTCTTGGCCCAATGGACTATCTTGGTAAACCAACTGCAAAAAAATAAAATAATAAATACTGGATCACTAATTGACCTTATTTGCATGATTTTCAACAGTAAATGAGGTCATTAGCTTAATCCAGTCGTGTCCGTGGCAGAAAAGTGTTAACAGGCTCGTGAATGTCCCCAGACTTTTTTACTGGCTTGCTCGCCAGCCATATACCATGCAGGAGTGGCTAAACTATTCCTTCATGGAAAAAAAGCCTTATTGAATCCCGGGGATAGACCTTTGGTACTATATAATGCTTTAAAGTCCTCAGAGAAGACAAAATAAGTTTCAACACTTGCTAAGCAAATGATAAATATTAAAGATTTAGCCCCAGGTTCTTCACCTAGAACTGTTAAACCTTTGTTGGTTAGATTTATTAATTGAGCAGAAGGTGAAAACTCATATTGTGGGAGATTTAACTATTTACCTGTCCGCGGTGGTGGTACTGCGGTAGCATTGTCACCTCACGGTAAGACCCTGTCTGGTTCAATTCTCAGCTAGAGCGTCTTCTGCGTGGTGACATGCATGAATGGGTGTACCTTCGTTGAAGGTTGTACATCAGGGCTGGTAACTCAGCACATAAAAATCAACTACCAATCATTAGCGGGCCGGAGTTCTGCTGTGGCAACCCCTAACCGGAAAAAGCCGAAAGACACAACAACAACAACCTGACCATGATGATATTACTTTATTTATGAAAGTAAGATTATCTGCTTTGTGTAGAACACTCGTGCAGTTGTTTCATCAGTTATCTGTTGCAGATAGTGGATTACATGTTATGTCACAACATTATTATTATTATTATCATTATTATTATTATTATTATTACCCCCAATGAAAATCTACTTTCACACTGATGAGTTATTTTGTTCTAGTTCTCTTACCAATGAAATACAGAAATGGATTGTACGGTCAGCAGTACTTTCTGATCATTCAAGATTAAATGCAAGTCATAAACCTTCACCTAATTTATGGTATTTGTATGAGACTGTCTTAGCTTACTTAAGAACAAATAAGTTTATGTCAGATTCATGGAAGAAAATAAGAGACATAGGTATGAGAGAATTATCTCTACCCTCATATGTTTGCTATGAGATGCTTTAAAAGGCCATTTGTTTTCATGGTTCTGGTGCTTTACCTAACGCATGTCAAATAGTGGGGTAGAGAACTGGAAGATAAGCAACAGAAACCTAGAGTACTGGAGTCCCAATGGAAAAAGTTAGGGGAAATAAATGAGGCTGAGCTGGTACAGATGCAGCATCAGATTCAAGAGTCATCAATCCATTTACAAAAGCTGTGGTATGACTTTAAGATACTATCCCTTGACCAATGAAGAATTTAGCTTTAATATATAAAGTTACTAGTCTTCAAACTATTGGTACACAAGTGATTAGAGGTGTGTAGGAGGTTTTAATCAAATCCCATGAGGATTTACTGGAACTCTATAGTACCTCTTAAACTTCAAGTTATTTTAGGAAAATGTTCCCTGCCAATGGGATCAGAAGCAACTCTTGTACTCATTAAAGAAAGGGAAAATTGAACAGACTCCATGCCAGTTTAAAAATGGAATGGCACAACATCTGGATGTTCCTCCATGTACAGGGTATACTCGTATGGGGAAGAACATGTACAATGATTTACATTACAGCTTTAGGAGGGCTCACAATAAGAATCAAGTATCTCCTTCATGGAAAAAGCAGTCACAACTATAACCCCTAAACAGTTAAGCTAAATGATACATGAGGGCCTTATAGATCCATTATACTTTTAAATGTTGATTATAAAATATATATGGATGTCTGGCAAACACATCTTCAAAAATGATTAGAAAGTTACAACAAGTGGATTAGTGCAGTTTCATTAAAAGGTGAAAGGCTATAAAAAATGATTTACTGAGGTCTGTTATTGGCAGAAGATGCAGCTAATAGAGCAGTAATAACAATTTTCTTGGCATTAAGTGGCAAGACATCTTTTATTAAGCTTAGATTTCACTACTTATGCCAAGTATTGAGAGCATTTGAGTTCCCCGAATCTTGGTTTGTAATTCTATAGATTCTTTGCAAGGGTTCCATAATGGTTGTTACAGCTGGACATCATATCTCTGCATCAGAGATAATTTA
This sequence comes from Protopterus annectens, assembly GCF_019279795.1. Taxonomy (NCBI): domain Eukaryota; kingdom Metazoa; phylum Chordata; order Ceratodontiformes; family Protopteridae; genus Protopterus; species Protopterus annectens. The sequence goes on along the minus strand of NC_056741.1, from coordinate 509,466,494 downwards.
TTGAGATAGCAAACCGAGGTACTCTGTCTCTCACTTTTGTTTGCAATAGCAACACCACCACATACGCCGTTCAGGACGAAAAAGGTATTGAATGGTAAGAGTATGGTGGGTGATCCATAAAGTGATCCATTTTTCTGATGACATTTTAATCTTGATGAGATCTTCAGAATATTTGCACTCTTCTCTTTGGGTGTTGTTGAATCAAAATGGCCCAGTTGCTGACTACTCCTCTGATCAGTGTAAAAGGGTAGATTTCAGTATGAACTACAAGACATCAGCAAGAGTCTGGGAGCACTTCCCATGCAAATGATGTCCTTGTTACATTAGATCCTTAATAACTGATTTATCAGGTTTTGCAGTGATTGTGGCTGAGAGAAACTACAAGGATATATTAGGGCTAACTATTTCTTTGATGCTTGGAAGCAGTATAGACTATCCTTTGGAAAAAAATACTGGTTATGCTTAAATTTCTTTTTTTCAAGCGGTTACAATAGACTGGATTTGTTTGTTTAAGGCATTACTTATGTTACTGGAAGTCAATCATTTTTAGGTTTATCTAATTTCCAGCCAAGGTTAGGACATTTAATATCTTCAAATGTGGCCTATATATGCAGGGGTATTGCATTTACCAGATTTACTTTTGTAAGTATGTGTTATTGATTTAATTAAATTGCTTAAACCAGTAGGACACTGACTGCAACAAACCTTTGAAAAAAAATAGAATTAGCTTAAGACCTATTATACTGGATAATTAAAAGTAATGAGAGTATCCATGACCTTCTCCAAGGGATTGGTTAAGCCAAGTTACTCTATATATTTTGATTAGAGAGGCTACAGCAGGAAATCTTGGAAACGTTAAGATCATGGTCTTTTTTCACAAATTTATTGTGAATAGTTCATCTATAGCCAGAGTCAGATAACATGCAATCATTGTGGGAAAACTTAGGACTGGCGAAATGTTTGCAGCTGCTTTTCAGTAAAGGTTTAGAATTATTCTATGCTTTGGTGGTCAGTTTGTCTTACTTCATGTGGATTTAAATAAATGTCTACATTTAAGACACATAGTCATTCAATACAACTGGTGCTGGTCTTCACAGTGATCCTGAGCTTAGAAAATGTTTTACTCTCAAAATGCTTGCTGACTAAGCTATTGTGAGTTTTGATAAACCCATATTAACAGCAGACAGCAAACTTTTAAGACCTATGTAATTACTGGGATGTTGTCTAAAAGCAGACAACAATAAGGTGTGATTATATGCTTTTCTAGATAAAGTTGGGAGGATGCAATGGTATATTTAACATTGAAAGCCATTACTCTTGCATTTCCTGACCCTACAAACACTTTCATATGTTTTTTTTTTTCTTCATCTTGGTAATTGCTGTAAGATCAGCCTATGTTTGGTTTTTGGGAGCATACATTCTGTGCATGCCCCACTCTAATGGATTTTTGTAAGTGTGATTGGCAGTAAGCTTCAAACAATATGAGGTTTTGGTGCACCGCCAAACCCCTGTGCTACTCTTTCATTCAAGTATAGTCTACCTTGCATGCTTGTACAAGCTCTGAATGAGTTGTTAATAGAGTGAGATGCAACAGTTGCAGTAGAGAAAAGCTTTATTTTACAATCTAACATTAATACCAAATACCCTCTCATTTCTAAGGGAGAATTAAAAAATGGCATCAGACAAGGCTTTAGACAAATGGCTCAACTGGTGTTTTGAGTCTAAATAAATAATGACATTTTAAATATTTCTCCATCTTTTCAAATGCAATGAAAATTTAAAATTTTGCACAATTCATGTATATGGTTGTTCTCTGCTGTGTTCAGTTTGTCTAACTCAAGAGCTTTTTGTCTAGAAATATGCTAATAATGAGTGAAGCAAGATGTGCTGTGAGGATATGAATGTGATAAAGTTAAAGACATCCACTGCTAAAAACAATGATGACTCCTTATAGTCTTTTATGGGATGGGTGAAAAAAATATATATATGTGTGTGTGTGTGTGTGTGTGTGTGTGTGTGTGTGTGTGTGTGTGTGTGTATGTACTTTGCTAAAGTGTCAGAGACATAATTTTTTATTATAAAATATCACTGGATGCCAAGTCTTAAAAATCTAGTAAAAACTTTGTGTTTTATGAAATGTGTGTCTTTTCTAGTGATCACACATTGTTTCTGTTGTGATTTTTTTTGTTCTAGGTACTTTTTGCTCCCATGCCTGCCACCACCAATTGTACTTAGGCCCATTTGTTTCCACAAGCTAGATATTAGCCATACAGGTGACAACCATTCAGACAGAGCTACCATCAAATACCTAGCCATGACTGTATATTGTGGTACAATTTATATCTACTGCAGTCATCCGCTGCCTTGGAAGCATCACTTTCATCTCAGTGAACTGAAAATGTGGCTTCATTCTCCCCATCACTACAAGATAGAGGCCATTCATGTCCTGAATAGATACTAATTGTCCCCAGGTTGAGGAACTTACAGTGCTACCCCTTCTACTCAGTCTGATATTCCCGCAATGTAAAAGAAATACTATTTATATGTAACTCTTAACCCCACTCTTCATGGCTAATATGAACTACATGGATCTCCTGCATGCTGCTAGGACACATGAATGTTCATACCCATATGTCTCAAGGACTACCATCACTAGTCCGGTAGAGCAAAGTCCATGACCTTCTTGGGAATGGCACTTGTCTGTCCTGCACAGTCCCATTTAAACAATCTCAGTTATAGCAACTGGTAAACCACCAGATCCTTACATCCAGATATACAATCTCTATGTCCTTATTTCCTATTGTACCCATCCTGTTCATCAAGCTTGTATATTCTGGGGCACACTCAGGGCTTTATCCCTCAAGTGTCTCAGATCCAGGCTTTTCTTGGGTACATTTACGGTGCTCATTTTTTACAAAATAGAATTCAAGATATACCTGTTCTATAACATAAAAATATACTTGTAGTAATCCAGAAAAATGTCTGATTTGAGCATGAAATACATTATATAATTGTTGGCTTGATAGGCATACATTAGCAAATGCATCTTTTTACCCTGACAGCTTTCAGTTGCTTTGTTTTTATTCTGTGTTTAATATTATATTTATTATGACAATTGATTAGAATTAAAAGAAAATATATACATATATACATAAATAAATAAATAAATAAAAATATGTAGGTATGTTTTAGGGTAAGAAGATAACTGAGCACAATTAAGAGAAATGAAAACATTGCAAGGATTTTCTAGTCTCTTACTATTATTTAATTGCTTAGCTTTAACTTTAACTTAGCATTTATAACTTTGAGAGTTCTGGCTATGCTATTTATTTTTAATATTTTCCTAGATTTTTTTAATCTGTAGTCACATGAGCTTGGAAGATTTAATTTTAGTAGGAGACAGTGGTTGTTCGTGAAACTTATGAAATGAAGTCATTAATTCCTTTCTTGCTGATATAACTGCACAATAACAGTAAAATTCGCTTATACTCATCACGGAAATTCTGATTGCAAACTCCATACACAATGCCATTTAGACAGCTGTTGAAAGAAGCCGAATACCAGCCTAACACATGAAGCCAGTCAGGAAATTCTGGGGCATTGTCCTGGTGACTTAATCCTGCTATTAGAGAAGGAATACTATAGGGACTCCAGCAAATTGCAAAAATGATAAAAACTGAAAACATGGTTATGAAGTTACGTACTTCAACAGATTTCAATTTCTGTTTGCTGTCCTGTCTCACCCGATGTTTGCTTTGAATGACAAAGATCCAGATTTTTGCATAGCAAAGAATTACAATGGTTACTGGAATTATGAAATGTAAAACTGCCATTGTACTTGACAGTAAAGGTTTTGCTGTGAATTTAAATGCACAGGAATGTAATAACACATCATAATGTATGACATCAGAGAACAAATTTGGTATTAGCAAAATGATGCTTAAAGTCCAAGTCAGGAAAACATAGAAGTATGTATTTTTCATACTGTAGAGCCTGTCGTATTTTGTGTGATGGCAGATGCAACAGTAGCGGTTGACTGCAATAGCCATGATGTTATAGACAGACAATATGAAGCTCAGAATCTGAACAATGGCCGAACTTTGGCATTGAGCATCGCCTAAAATCCACTTGTCGTGTAATGTGGCAATAGCCACTAAAGGGTAAGAATATAGCCCAACCATTATGTCTGCCACAGACAAGCTGATCACAAAAATGTTACCTGGAAGGAAAAAGAAATGAAGGTTTGTACATTGAAAAATATAGATATTCATCAAGTTTCTAAACATTGCTAATACAATCGGGCATTCGCTTTAAATCTTTGCTAACGCATTACGATAGACTAAAAACAGCATATCTGCTTCACTGTGATGCTTTTAAATGTCAAGTGAAATGCATGTTATAGACATTGTAAACATGTAAGAAGAGACCATGTGCTCTGATGCACGTATAAGGAATGTCACGTCATCCGCAAACTGAAAACAAGGAAAAACAATTTATGGCTTCATTTAATGCATATATCATTTTGAAGTAGACCATTGACAGGTAAATTATGGTTTGATTCGATTGACCAAATTAAAGAATAACAATGATAGTTTTAATTAAGAGTAGCTGTCATGGTTTGCAACTCCCAACAAAGAGTTAATTACATAGATACCCAGATAACCAATCCTAACTCAGGGTATTCCCTCTTTGTATAGTGTATGTATACTATATATATATATATATATATATATATATATATATATATATATATATATATATATATATATATATATATATATATATATATTTCTCTATCACTCTTTCTCTCTCTCTCTCTCTCTCGCTCTCTCTTTCTTTCACACACACACACACACACACACACACATACACACAAACTCACACACACACACACACACACACACACACACACACACACACACACACACACACACACACACACACACACACACACACACACACACATCTATATCTATCTATTTCTCTCTCTCTCTCTGTGTATGTATATATATATATATATATATATATATATATATATATATATACACACATATATATATATATATATATATATATATATATATATATATATATATATATATATATATATATATATATATATATATATATGTATATATCTATATATATAGAGGAGCACTTTATAACCTCGTCATACTGAAATGTCAAATTTCAGTATCTCGAGACTATAAAGCAGAATTTTGAGAATAGTGAAAGTTCATAATCGCAAATTTGAATATCTCAAATTCACAGTTATGGACTTACACTACGTGGTTTCCGGGTTTGTGTGTTGATGGTGCATGGTGCCATGTGTGGATCTAGGAGTTATGACAGGTAAGAGAGTGTTTTGTAAGGGTTTTGAGTGGGAGTTAGAGTGTGTGTGAGTGTGCTGATATGTTTGAAGTGTATGTGAGAGACTGGATAATGTGCGTGTGTGTTTGCTGTTGTTTCTTCTTTGCGCAATCTCGCAGTTAGTATATATAAGTTGGGGGGTGAGGGGGGTGCAGGGGGGCTTGCCCCCTGCTTATGTGTTTATGAGTTGTGTATGTGTGTAGTTTTGTTTGTTTATTTTCCAATGTGGGTGTTTTGGTGTATGTGTGTTTTGGTGTGTGCGGTTTGTTCAGGTTTTTGAATGTCAGTGTTTTGTAGTTTCGATGTTTTGTGGATCGCTCTCATGGTCTTGAGATACTGAAATTCGATGTTTCACTATTTCAAGATTATGAAGTGAATCTATATATACATATCTATATATATATATATATATATATATATACATATATATATATATATATATATATATATATATATATATATATATATATATATATATATATATGTATATATATATATATATATATATATATATATATATAAGTATCAGAGGTGTTTGGGTGTGGCTTCCATATTGTGATATAGAGGCTTGCACATTTACAGTAAACACTTTTAATGTGCTACAGTGTTTTTTTTTTTTATATCAGTCTTATTTTACAAAGATTGCAGTTATTTTTTTTAGTGTTTCAGGACTTGCAGTATTAATTTCCAGTATCTGATACACAAACAAAACCAAACATATCCACTGACTGTGCTGCATGTTTCCTTTCTAAATTTTTCAAATTTATGTAACCTGTAGTCTTTTAAAGTAGCCAACATCCACTGCAAAAGCATTCCCTTGTAGGTAAGGTTGTGAAGATGCCAACTCATACACCCACAGTAGTCTCAGATAAGCTAAATAGTGATATACATTCAATAACAACATGTTTATCATCCAAAAGTACTAAATTGAGAATCTGTGCATGCCACCATTAATTAACTCGTCTGAATCTAAGTTCATAATCTAAATTACCGTTAAAGACTGTGTTTCTCCAAAGTTTTTAATACATTTTAAAGTAGAAAAACTTCTCTCATGCACAACTTGCATGAAAGAGAGTTTTAACATATATTTATAAGCTTGGCCATTTATAGCATAAACATCAGTAAGTAGGTTATGTTGACTTAAAATTACATAACAGATACTGCAGTTTTTACATGCTGAGCATGAATTATTTTCTACTTCTACATCAATATTGTCTTCATTTTCAATTTGAATTGTATATTCTTCTACTATTGACATGTTTAAGTTTTCCCAGTGCAAAACAAAATTTGCTAGTTTGCTTCATAAATTTTCAGCAGTGGTTCTTTCATTAAAATTAATCAATGTTCACTTAGTTTAACTAGTGCTGAAGATTGAATACCTTGATTGTTTAATTCATAAAAGTTTCTTGGATCCAAGAAATAAAAACCTGCATAATGCCCACCACTATCTTGAAAACAACAATACATGCTTTCAATGATCTCATCAAAAATGAACCTGTAAACCTGAATTCTGTAAGATGTAATGGCATCAGAAATTTGTTCAACACGAGTGAATTCACCTTCCATCATTTTTCTTCCTGGAACTTTTTTTTCGGGAATAGTAGATTGTACTTTCAAATCATAGTCTTCAAATTCTAGCAACTTTGCATTAACATGATTAACAAAACTGTAGGCTGCCTTTTGGACAGCATCAGGATCTCTTGAGAATGTTCTTGCAGTGTTACTGAAACCATAGGACAAGATGTCAAAACATCCATTTCTCTTGTTTGAAGATATTTAGATAATGGGGTCATTAGTTCAAGTATTCAAAGGAAAATATGTGCTGTTAGTATAGTTTCATACTTAAGCAATGATTCTGAATATGCTTCTGCTTTTTGATGTACTTCAAGTTTAGATCTGGCATTCTCTTGAATACATGTTACTGTTACAATTAGGTCCATGTACAAAGCTGAATCTGCATTTGAAAATGCCCCAGATATTTATTTCAGAGCTATATCTTTTGACCACCATAGAGTTATACCAATTATTGATACATTTTGATGGCGAAAATCTTGAGATACATTTTCCCCTGCATTCATTCTCTGATATGAATATTGGATAAATGCTGCAATGACATTTATTAAACTAAATAGTGACACACATTCAATAATATGGTTAGCATTCAAAAGTACTAATCTGAGAATTTGTGCATAGCACCAGACATGTATTTGGTGAGGAGATTCTTTTGAAACCATGTAGAAAACTCATTATATTGCCCTTTCATATTTCCAGCTTCATCAGTAGAACTCCCAACACATTTTCAAATATCAATACTGCAAGATTTCAGAGTTTTAAATAGTAATTGAAACATATATCCCCTACATTATTCCTGACACCTGATATTATACTGACTTTCATGCCTGGATTACACACAATAAATCCAACATAATTGCAGCTACAGAAACATGGCTAAGCCATATATCAAAATTGGAGAATTTCTCCCTCCAGGCTATGCCTGTCTATGCAAGGACAGACCCCCCCCCAAAAAAAAGGGGTGGTGGGGTAGCTGTAATCTACCCTAACACCTTCAATATGATCCCCTACAACTTACAAATAGCCAACTTTGTTACAGCTGAAATCTTAATAGCCTTCCTTAAAATCAATGACAACAAAAATATATGTACCGTTGCCCTGAATCTAACCCCTGGTAATAATATCCCCATACATTGCCCTGTATATACCACCTGGTAATAATATCCCCATATTAGAGGACATCCTAGCCTGGAGTTCCAATAGCATAACTACAGAAATAATATTCCTGGGTGATGTTAACATAAATTGGCTTGATTTCTCACACCACCAGCTCCCCCTCCACCAACATCAACTTGTATAAATACAGCCAGCTCATAGATGACATTACCAGACCCAGCAAAAATAACAGCCATGGTATGATCTTAGACTGGATCATGTTCTCTGACCCCAATAAAATAGCTACTGCAGGAACCCTCCCAAATAGCATCAGTGACCACTTGACAGCATTTGTAATATGCAGAACCACAACAGAAATTTACAAACATCAGTACAAATATACTAGAGACTTATCTCAATTCTCTCCTGTAACATTTAATGGCATCCTACAAAACATTAATTGCGAACCCCTTTAAACACTTCCTCTAGACAATACAGTACAACATTTCAATTCCTCATTCCTTAATATTCTGAATACCCAAGCACCCCACTGGTTAAAACGCATAAAATCCTTGCATGCCCCATGGTTCACTAGAGCCACTAAAGTGAACATGGTCAACAGAGACAAAGCCTGGAAGTTTTGACAAAAGCACAAGAAACCCTCTGACCTCTTAACCTACAGACACCTCTGCAACCAAGTAAAGCGCCAAATCATTAGAGATACGAAAGAATACTATCCTACAAAATCAACATAAGCTTAACCCTAAACATTTCTGGAGCTCTCTGAACAGACTTCTACACCCAGGATCAGAGACTAACCCCTGTCCAGACCCTGACAAAAACCTTGTAGAAATCACCACACCTTTCAACACATTTTTTATTAATGTTATAATTAATCTCACTACTACCTTCCCTGCTACACCTAACCAACCCAATCCACCAGCCACTAATAGCTGCCCTGACCATTCTCCCAACTTCTCTCTAGCCCCTATTCCCACAGCCATAGTAAAGAAAATGCTTCTGAAATTAAAACCTTGCACAAATGCCCCTGACAGCCTGCCCCCAGAATTCCTACAAAAAGCTGCAGATTCAATTGCATACCCCATCAGCATACTTCTTAACAGATCCATACAAGAGTCATATGTTCCTTCCATTTGGAAAAAAGCATTTATTCTCCCACTCCATAAAGGTGGAAACAACATAGATGTCTCCATCTTTTGGAACATTACCATCCTTTCTCCCATCTCAAACGTCCTTGAAACATGGATCCACAGCCAGCTCCTTATCTACTTTCTTGACAACAACATACTATCTCCAACCCAGCATGGCTTTAGACCAGGGCACAGTACCACAACAGCTCTTATCTCTTTCTGCAACACTATCAATCGGGCTTGTAATACCAGAAAACTTGCCTCCTCTTTATTTCTCGACCTGTCCAAAGCCTTTGATACTATTTCTCATCCACATCTTCTTATAAAACTATCCAACACAGGTATCTCTCCTTCTACTTTACATTGGTTTTCCAACTACCTATCAGGCAGGCAACAAGCTACAAAATGGCTAAACTCCTTCTCTCCTTTCCTTACCACTTCCACAGGTGCTACCCAAGGGTCTATCTTAGGCCCACTACTTTTCAGCATTTTCATTAATGACTTCCATTCTACTCTCACACAAGGAACAGTCATCCAATATGCAGATGACCCTACTTTCATCTGTACTGCCAACTCCCAACACAAACTACAACAACTCATCCAAGCAGCCCTTAAAACCAGCAAAATATGGATGGCTAACAACCATTTAGCATTAAATCTTAAAAAAAAAACTAAACTTGTGCTATTTACCCCCAGGAAATCCTGAACCATAAGCAAAGACACTTTCACTATCCTCTCCCATGACAACACCTCCATAGAGGTTGCCACACATACCAAATGTCTAGGCGTTAATATAGGCGAACACCTAACTTTCAACATGCACATCCACAACAATATTAAAAAAGCACACCAGTAATTGGGCATGCTATATCAACACAAAACATTCCTCAATTATGCTTCCAAACTAGCCCTTGCCTCTTCTTTTCTGCTCCCCTCTTTTCTCTATGGAGCTCCTGTTTTCACCAATATTCACACCAGTCTTAAATCCAAACTATACTCATGCTACAACAAAATAGCAAGATTTGTTACCAATGGTAAGTCCTTATCTCACAACTGTTCCTCTCTTAGACTTCTGAACTGGCTAGAACTACCTCACCATCTCATGTATATTCAACTAACTACTGCCCGTAAACAAATGCACAACCCTTCCAGTTGCCCAGCCCTTTCTAGCCTATTTACTTCATACCACCCTAACAGGCCTCTCCAATCAGAAAACCAAATGCTCCTACAGGTAGATAAACCCAACATCTCTGCTGGACAATGGCTCCACTCCTTTTCCACTGCTAAACTGTGGAACTCTCTCCCTCCCTTCCTTAGTTCAACTAGTAATACATCTAGTAACTTTTAGTCAAACACAATTAAGCAAACATTGATGAACTCAGCAATGATTTAAGCACATTAGATAGCACCATTCATGAGCATAAAAAAGCGTTATTAAACTGGTGTTTGGACTTTTATTCTTGTGTGTTCCTGCTGTCCGTCCTTACTATACTAGTGGAATTAATCTACAAATACCTATTGGATTCCTAGCTGTTGTGCTCATACCCTTATTTGGGCTCCACAAGTGATTTTTTGTGTTTTTGTATTTACAACAGTGTTGAACAACAAACTGAATATCTGAAAAAAGGAAAAATCAGCAAACTTGAACGTGACCTTCGAGATTATGCTAATGGAGTAGCATACCCTAGGCCCCCTAAACTTCAAGCACAGAAAAGGTTTAACAATGCTAATGTAGATGAATATGAAAGAGTTTATGAACATGACAACAGCCAAGAAACATATAATCATAATTATCCAGAGCTAAGAAGGTCTGAGAGACTTAAAAACAGAGGCAAATGGGCATTTTTCAAATAGCCAACAAGCAGCGGGGTCTCAAGGAGCAAGACCCAAAATGAAACAATGGAGGACTTGAATAATACAGAACATAATGAATTGAATGACAGTGATACATTAGAATCAAACATTAATGATGCTTGTACAGTGGTATTTAATAGCAAACAATATTTTAAAGTGTACAATTTTTCAAATGCAGTTTGCATTAGTGAGACAGCTGAATTATTGACAAAAGGAATGACTTTTGTGCCTTCTGCCTATAGTCATTTTACTAACACTATCTTAGATTTAAAGTTGTATCTCAGGAAAATCAATTTAAAAATATTGTATCAGGCTAATATAATCAGACAGACTAACATGTTTAGTATCAGTAGTATTTACAAACCCCCCATCCTAAACTGGTAACATATGAACAAATCTGTGAAATAGACATCAAAAATTTGAAAAAAATATTATCATGGAAGAAAGGAAGAGAGCAAACTTAGTACAACAGAATAGCAGACTTTGACTCAAATAAGAAAGGAGAATATACGCATAATGAAACCAGATAAAGGGGGAGGGGCAGCAATCATGGATATTCAGGACTATAATAGAAGATTAAACAATATTTTAAATACTGATACATATTTGAAAGTGTCAATGAATGAAATTAATGGACCATACAAAACAATTTATATGCAGTTAAATGATATGTTTATAGAAAGACGCATCAGTATAGAATTATATAACTATCTGAATGTATCACCTGCTAGAGTCCCCGTGTTGTTTGGAACCCCTAAAGTGCATAAATCTATTTATAATCCACCTATGCGTCCTTTAGTAGATGGAAGGGACTCTATTACATCAGCGATTGCAAAGTATATAGAGTTTGAATTTAAAAATATTCTTAAAAACCAAGAACAAATTTGTAAAGATTCCTGGTCATTTCTACAACACATGAATAATATAGAATACAACAGTAATGACATCTTAGTCACAACTGAAGTATGCAATTTGTATACATTTATCCCACAAGAAACAGGGTTAGAATGGACCATTGAAATGTTACAAGATAATCACATACAACAAGACAAAATTAATTTATTAATGGAGTTATTAGAAATAGTTTTGAATTATAATTTTTTAGTATCTAACAATGAATATTATTTACAGACCAAAGGCATTGTGATGGCACCCCATGTGGAGGAGCATATGTTAATATAACTATGGCCTATTGGGAGAAGAATTATGTTTTCAATAGTAGATTTAATAGATTCATTAAATCATATTTTAGGTTTCAGGATGACATTAACGTTATTTGGCAAGGAACACAAGACATATTGGAAGAATTTTTGTTATATATATAGGCCAAACTACAACATTTTTTAGGTTTACATGGAGCATTAGTAACGGTTATGTGGAATATCTATATATAAAACTTATTAAACACTACAAAGAAAACAGATACATAGCTCGCATACATAGGAAATAAACATATTCCAATAGTTTATTACATTATAGCAGTTCACATCCTGAACATCAAAAAAAGTCCGTTGTAAAAGGACAGTTAGTCACAGCTGCATGTATGATTATTAAAGAGCAACATTTTTTGGAAGAATGTTCGAATTTAAGATCCATGTTCTTTGTTAGATCATATTCTAGCATTTTCTTAAATGACATTATAGAAGAAGTAATAAATAAAAGAAAGAGAGGTTATTTTAAACCTATCTTAGATAAAATAACTTTAATATGCAAAGTGAAAACGTTAGTATAGAAGGAGAAAGAGAAGATAATGTTACATCTCAAATAACTCAGAGTATAAACCAAGATAAGAATAGTAAATTCTCAGAGGCATTGGCAATTACATATAGTAAAGTAGCTAAAGTTTTGAGATGGATTTTTGAGAAAAATTGGAGCGTACTAAACCAAGAAGAAGAATTAAGAAATATAGTAGGAGATAAGCCACTTATAGTGTACAAAAGAGGGAGGAATTTGAAAGATTTGTTGAAATACAATGATTTGCATAGGAATATAGAACTATAGAAATGCTAGGTATGAAAAAATGTGTTTTTGGCAGATGGTGCCACAAAATAGAAGTTGACACTGAGTATTTAGTAAGAAATAGAACTTATCAAATACAAGGTAGATATAATTGTGAATCAAAAGCTGTAGTTTATTTAAGTAAATATAAATTCTGTTTGGCCTATTATATAGGGAAAACTGAAAGAAAATTCTCTCAGCGCATATATGAACATGAATATGCAATAAAAAAACTGAATATGAATAATGCTTTAGCAAAACATATTAATAGTCACCCAGACCATTCATTCACCTACACTATTATAGACCAAGTTATAACTGATGATAAAAAAGCATGGAATGTACTTTTAGAAACTAAAGAATTAGAATGGCAAGTGAGATTGCAAGCAGACACTTGGCCATGTATTAATGAGCGTAGCTCCATAGCACCTTTACTTAAATTAAAAACATTAAAAGGAAATAAAATTTGCCATCATTAAAGATAGACCAACAGAAATATAGAAACTGCTAAAGTTGATTATTCATAATAGAATGCTGTATCAATAAGAGAGGTGGTAGAGATAAAAAGTAGCATAGAATAGACATATATATGTACACAATTTTTAGAATTTTAGAAATATATATTTTTTATGGTGTATTAACATTTAGCTGTAATGTATTTAATGGCTAAGTTAATTAATTTATATAAAATAACAGATGTACATAAATTTTATATTTGATTTTTTAGTATTTTATATAAGAAGATACATATATTTACAGTAGGTAGGCTGCTGAGGGCAATAGGGAATTTTTATTTATCATTCACTTTTTAATTGTTTATGTTAGTGAATGTGGCATTGTAAGATGTATTGTTTGACTTGGAAAGCAATTAATTAAGACAAAGGAAATGACATCATAACGACACCATTATTTGAAAGTTTAAAATGAACAGAATGTGTTAGTTTGTCTGATGAAGTGTAATATTCTATTATATGAAAGCGCTCACAATACGTACTTTGTTATTTGTAGAATAAACCCAATAATTTCAGTTGGTCATTCATTCCTGGTTAATCTTTTGACACAGTACTTCTGTGTTTTTAAGTATTACATCTACCTTTAAAAAATCTTTGAAACATTACCTCCCCTTCCACTGGCAATGCCCCTGTGCTAACACTTCACAACCCATAACCTGACTTCCCACCTTTCCCTCCTTCTCCCCTCTCTGCCTCCAGTACCTTCACCTTTACCTTCTCCTGAACAAATAAACCCTCTCTATGGCCCTTGGTATTTGACACAACTACTGATTCTATCTCAGTGCCAACTACTATATGGGACTGTCAGTCTAATCTGGAACAGCTGTTATGGGAATTCTTATCAAACTGACCATACTGCACTGTGGCCTGAAGCTAAGGCAGTTTAATCTGCCATATTTGATCCATGTGTTTTTATTACTTTGAATGTATTGTATGCTTGTATGCTTTAGCAGTTTATCTGATATGTCTGTTATCTTGTCCTCTATCACACTGTAAGCATTATTTGTTACTATGTTTTTTCTCTGTGGATCTTTTATCCCCGGGCCTCCACTGAAAATGGGCACTCTTTGGCCCAGTGGACCTTCCCGGTCAACAAATCAATCAATCAATCAATCAATCAATCAATCAATCAATCAATCAATCAATCAATAAATCAATCAATAAATAAATGAATAAATAAATATTCTCTAGTTGATGATTCACAGGATAACACTGTTAATAGCTTCTCATGAATCCGATTGGTCACTTACCATACAATAATGCAACACCTGTCTTCCAATGTGATACCTTGTGTTGTATTGATTTATACCAAGAACATTCCAGCTGCTCTTATCTCACTTGCAATTGTCTCCTGAATAAGCTGTTGAATAATTTGTATCACTTTATTGACTGTGTGTTAGAGAGTAAGGTTCCTACTGATCCTCTGTCTTTTCCTCCTGACAAGTGTATAGTTTTACTTTCCTTTATACAGTTATTTATATGCTAACTTAAGCAAATGTCATATTTAACTCTACAAAATTTCCACAATCTACAGAAATATCTTCTAATGTGTATGTAGCTTAAAAGTCTGTTTCTCTATAATTAAGTCCTTGTTTACCTATCAGTTTAATTATGTCACTCACTCACTCTAATATTTGTCATTTCTTTTTCACTTGTTCTTGTTTAACAGAAATTTGCTTAGAAAGTAATAAGCTACCCCTATTGACATTGGCAGCATGTAAAATATATACTTTGACACAACTTTGATCCATTGCATCTTTTTAATGCGTTTCAGTTCTTTGATGGATGTGTCTCCAATCTGTCATACCTTCCATAAATAGATTTGTTTCAGAACTTTTAGAAAATGCCAGACAAACAAAACAAAATAAGGCATTTTTTCCTGACAGTAGGATAACCACTTACGGTTTGTCCTGTCTTTCCTATTAAAAGTTTTTTGTAATGTGAGATTGGCAATGTCTTGTTTTGGATGGTAAGCAGAAAATGTAAAAAGAAAGTTTTGACTGGGATGAGAAAAGTAGTTAATTTTAGTATTTTCAAGAGCACTGTGAATTTCACAAGTATGCATGACCTTACTTATTACTTTCTTGTGTACTTCATTGTGCATTTCTTGTTGTTTAATGATGGTTCCTTCTTTTTTATTAGATATATTTTCTTCTTGTATTATTGAAATATTGGTTTGGGGTAATTTATACATTTTCACGAGGTCTTCTGCGCTAGTTTCCTCTTTGGCACTGGATCAAGGAATGGAAAACCTGCTGAACACATCCATTATTTTTTTTTTTTTTGCATTTTTCTGTGGTTGATTGTAAACTCTTTTGCTTCTTCTCACAATTTTTTGTTCTCTGCCTTTTCATTTGCTGCTTTTTTTTATCCACATTTGACATCTTAAATAAATTGTAATTTTAATTGTTTTACTTGCATTTCCAAATTATGGTAATCAAAAATAAAAAATAGAACAGTGTAATTTAAATTAGTATCCATTCTTCTAAGAAATGCTGTCAACTTAGAAATTTCCATAGCAATTTTTTTAAATTTATTTTCATATAGAAGATAAAATTCAATGCTATCCTGACAACATGAAACTATTGAGTACACACGATGTAATAAACATACATTATACTATTATCAGGTAATCTGCATTTTGTACAATGCTGTTTGAAAAGTAAGGAGATTTGGAAATCCCACTGTACCATCTTAATTTACTATTCACAATTAAAGGTCACCCTCATGCCTATTGTGCTAGTGGTTCTGAGACACACTGACACAGGCTCATACGGCAGTTGACTTTACCAAAATACACATTAATCTTGCAAAGCCAGACATACAACAATAAGCAGCAGGGTCAGTCAACTAATTTAATTCACAAACACCCTCCCACCCCATTACAGAACAAAAGAATCTGCTTTGGCCGTGTCAGGATTAAATGAACATACTTGCATTAATTTCATTTAGTTGATAGAAACATTAGTCACAACTTATGTGTGCCAGCTTGCCTTACACAAATACACATTTCATTTTCTTTATTTTATTTTTGTTTACCCAGTTTTGTCCAACTGCCTTTACTAAAAAAAAAAAAAAAACTTTTCAGCATATATCCAGGGAGCATACTTCTCAACCTCTTAGCACTAAAAATCTGGACAAAGCCTAAAATAATAGGGGGACAAAGGCCCAAAAATAGGTACAGATTTAAAAAAAAATTGCTGTTATAAATTTAGAAGGTTGCTGGAATAACAGGGTTTGTGTTAACATGCATTTTCTGAAAGATATGAAGTCTGAAACTCAAATGTATATCACTATTTAGCAATGTAAATCATCTGCAATTTGCCAGAAAACCACACATTTTATGAAGAGGAGACCAAAAAAATGAGGCAAAAATCTGGACAGTTGAGAGGTATGCCGGGAAGAAAACCTCTAGCATAAAGCAAACATTTATAAACAGGCATTCAGTATACACATAAATAGATCTGAAATAACATACATTATGAATGACTCATATATTTATTTGACATTTGTTAACTGGAAATATCCGACTGAGCCAAATCTCTTTTTTCAATGGAAGCTTGGGGAGAAAATCTCCACAAAAGGTAACATAATTTTAAGAAAGAGGTTTATCAAAGTGACTAAACAACATTAAAGTAACAATATAAAATAGTGAAATATAGAGAACAATAAATTTGAATAAAAACCATAAAGCTGAGAAATAGAGTAGAGAAATTGCTGTTAACAGTTAAGAAAATTCACAAGAAACAGATTGCTACAAAAGAGGAAGGGACAATAGAGATGTGAACATGCAGCATTCAGGAAAGGTAAGATATTAGTGGGAGAAACAGAAAAAGGTGAGTAAAGGTAAATAGAAGCTGAAGTGACATGAAGATCAAGAATGTAGGAACAATGAGTAGAACAAGTTAGAGGAGATTTAGACAAGAGCAGTCGAGAAGAAAAATATAAGTAAGGTCCAATAAGAAATGAGAATAGAAAGTAATTAGGTAAAGAAAGATCAGGCATTGTGTTTACATTGGCATTTAGAGTTGTTAAATAGACAGATTTTGAGAGCTTTTTTGAATTCCTGTGTGTGAGTTAAATTTCAAATGAACAATGGAAACTTATTCCAAGCTAGTGCAGGATTGTAGCTATAAAGGTTTTGGCATATTCATCTTTTAGGTATATAGATGTCTAAGAGTTGAAGGTCAGCACTGCTGAGGGATCTAGTTGGGGAGTAAAGAGAAATGAGAGATGAAATGCCAAGGCAGAAAGAAGGCTTATAGATGACAGAGTGAATGAGAAGAAGTTGTGAAAAAAGCAGTTGATTAGAAAAATCTAACCAATGTCAAGTCTTAAGAGAGTGACAGTGATGGGAGTAAGAGGCTTGATTACCTGCAAACATGGCAATTTTGTTGTAGGTGGCTTCCGGTTTAGCTAGAAGACTGGTCTGTAAGGTATCAAGGGGCTGTGAACTATAGAGAAGGCTAGGGAGAAGAAAGATGTAGGCAAGAGAGATACGAGAGTACTTAGTAAGAAACCTTTTGTTCTTGTAAAGTAACCCACGTTTTTGGTGTTTTTTATGCAATGGCGGACATAGAGGTTTAATTTAAGTTGATCATCAATAATGGCCCCTAGTAGTTTAGTGTGAGTTTCAACATTAATGACAGTATTGTTAAGAGCTTTTATGGTAAAGGAGGATTTCAGATGAGAGAGTGTTTTAGGAAGAAATAAAAGGAGTTTGATCTTTTTAGGATTAAGAATGTTTATTCTGTGAGTTGATTTTCTCATACATTTAATAATTAAATTGCATTCATCTAAAAATGCAGACAACTATTACATACTTGCAAAGCCATAATTACGACAACATGTAACAGCAAAGCCAGTTGCTTCATTCGCACATAGCACCAATCCCTATAGCCCACTCCACCCACAGTATCTGATTCATCTTGCAAGGTTAAAAGACAAAAAAAGATAAAAAACAAGACTGTTATTAATATATGTGTAGTTTTTACACAAACAATAGCAAGAGTTCAGAACTTGTGGTTGATCTTACTTCACTCAAATACAAATAACTCTTACAAAGCAAGTCAGAAGTACAACAGTAAAATCAGTCATTTAATTCACACATGCTAGGCAGAGCCCCCAGCCTGACTGCCTACCCAATATCTGCTTTGAGCCCACAAGGTTTAAAATAATGAAAAGCAAAGACAATGATTACATGACAGTATTTCTTTCACATCATGTAGTCAGGAGCCTGTAGGTGATCTTAATTCAGTTCACTCGTACACACTTTAGTCATACAAGGCTAGAGTTTCAAAAACAAAACATTCACAGACCATCTTAATCTATCTTGATTGACCTTGCAAAAAGATTAGGTTAAAAAAACATAATATGCACCTAGTATCTGCTTAACCCCTGCCAGGATATTTTATTAAAAACAAAAAGGCATCCAAGTCAAGCAGCCTCCAAAGCACACTGCCTCCTTAGTATTTGGTTAACCCTGCCAAGGTATTATATTAAAAAAATATCAACAGCCCCTAAAATACATTGTCTCCTTTACCCTAGTATCTAGTTAACCCTGCCAGGATATTATATTAAAAAAGGAAAGAAAGTGATCAACAGCCCCCCGAAACACACAGACCACTAGTATCTGGTAGACAAATCCAATCTATTATATTAGAAACAGAAAACTGCCATTAACAGTCTGCAAAACACATTATCTTCCTAGTATCTGATTAACTCTACCATAATAATATTTAGAAAATGGTAGAAGAACATACCTATCCAACTTAACTCCTAGCATATAGCCATAAATCAGAACTCCCAGAATTTCTAGCATCAGCCATTATTTGGGTAAGCTTTTACAAGTCCATTCTAACAACAGAATAACCTCTGCAAAAAGTGACATTTGTGGGACTGGCTACAGATTTCCGACACAACTTGACACTACTGTCATTAGCAGAGCAGTTTCATAAAATGCTGCCAGTGCATCTTTTCTTCACTGCTACCACCTCAACATTTGAATTTGCACCGATATATGAAGCTCAGTGAAAGCATGAAGGCCCTTACTTGCTAGGTCATGACTTGCAATGCAGCTGGGAGATGTTGTCTAAAAACATAGATCTTCATAGAACTTCAAGATGAAGTCCAGGCATATTCCATACTTCAGACTTAACATAAACTTTAAAACATCCCTACTGGTTTCTTCCTGGAAGTAGAAACACCTGCTACAGACCTACCATACCTCCCAAACACCTAGAAGAGGGGATCCACACAACACCCATAAACAAAGGGGTGGGGGAGAATGGTCAAGTGACAGGGACATTTGTTGAAGTTTTCCCCTATAAACATACACAGCTGAAACACTAACAGCTGCTGCAGCAGCATGCATATTATGTTGCAAATGATGTATGACACTCACATCTGTCTGTCTCCTTACTGACCTCAACCCATATTGTTAAACAGTAAACTACCGCATAATCAGAAAGTCTGTTCACAATGGCCATACATAGCATGCAAAACTGTGGACATACCACATAAATCCAAAGAAAGGACAGTATTTCAAAATACTCTCTGTGATGCTGTAGTCCCCACACCTTGATAATATCCTTCCCCAGGCCAGGAAAAAGGTCAAGGCCTACATGAAGGCCTCAAATACAGCACTGTGTTGCCATGACTTTGGCTTATGAAAATGCAACCCAGCTGCTCTGAATGCAATTAGCAAGTCTAAGTTACAGATTGGTGCACAGGCAATCAGCTGTTCATGAGCATTACCTACAAAAGGCAAGATGCTGCCTATGGTACACAGATCTGTGACTTTCTCTATGATGACAGACTGAGCTATCCTAGCATTCTACCACAGGATTTCTGCTTGTAATGGAGTACAGCACTATACCAGGTATGTATCTTGGAATTACATGTCACTGTTATTCAGCTGTCCAGCAGCTACAGGTTTCCCTTTTCGCTCTGTCTGCTGTGAGACAGATCACAGTTCTGGCCCCTGAGTCCCCCATGCAATGGTCAGCTCATGTACAGATGCGACTGGATTGTGCATTAGACAATAGTGACAGTCAGTAGTGGTGGATACAATTGCCATATCACATGATGTACTATCAGTCTGTTCCATTCACTCTGTGAATGCCATAATGGCATAGTTCAAACATTGTCCAGGTGTCCCTGACTATTACTGATGTACTCTGTCTAGGTCACTGTGTACTCAACACCTGTATATCATCACCTGAGAGCTATGTCTACCATACCTGTCAATCCCCTACAGCAGCCCATCAGATTATAGCCTGCAGTAGAGGGGGGATACAGGCTCCACCTCAGCAACTGAGTATACATATTGAGCATGCAACATGAGGGAATGAATACAGTACCAGATATTAAAGTATCATAACTGTTTTCTGAGGTGTCTGGCCTGTGACACACTGATTCCCCACAGTCTGGAAACAACCATTACATATTGTCCAACTGTTTTCCAGACATCCACATTTGTCTGGCAGAGGGTCCACATATATCAAGCACATGTACACATTCTCAAACATCTGTGTACTGCAGATGTTGGACACCCACAAGGAGGATACCGTACAACATGTTTGCAGTGCTGTCTCTAACTGTGTCGCACAGATGTTGCCGGACTGTCCCCGTACACCTATGGTAACATTCCCCTATTTATTAGACAGTGGATGTATGAAATTGTACTGTTATGTCACCCATAGGGGAAACAACACAGTAGATAGCAGTGATGGGAGTGGACAAATAACAACACAGTCCATCACAGCACAGAGGACCATTACTGGTATACCTAGGACCATAGCAGGTTACTAGGCTATTGGCTCTGAGGCCCTTACAAGTCTAAACATTACTTTATCCCCAGCAAAATCATCAATCAGCAGCTGTTGCCTCTGTCATAGTGGGACTCAGGTGGCACCCCTGGGACAGATTTGTGGTATCCCATCCACTCATCATGGTTACACTTGATGATGGTCTGCATGGTACTCTGACATATATGGAATGTGCATTCCTGAGACAAGGCAGCCTCTGAGAGACAAACCTGTGTCTCAGGAAGGTTTTGCTAATGTTGTATATCAGATTCTGACCTGTTGTGCTGGTAATGCTTGAGGAATTAGACTCACATATATGGGGCAGCTGTTGATGGGCAAGGTCCAACATTGCTTTGTAGGTGTGCCGCAGCCAACCTCTGGCCAACCTGTCAGATAATGAGTGGGGCACTATGATTAGAGGCTGTCTGCATGGGACAAGTGTTGGAGGCCATGGGTTATCTTTGCGGGCATTACCATGGCCTTTCCAGTTGGTGCAGATGTCTGGATAGGTACATATCGGATGGGCCATTGCACTAAATTATTGTTCGGCTGACTGAGGACTATGCAGAAGTAATGTCCACTTTTTGTCTGGATGCACTCCCATTGAACCACGTAAAAGGCTTTTCTGCCATTGCTACTACATGATGGTTGAATGAGACATTGTTATCAAACTGTGTACCCAGGTGTCTCAACACAGGTTGTGTGTTTAAAAGTTTGGCAATGATGTGGCAAACACTGGGGCAGTGTCCTTGCTATATGGTATGATGATACTGTTTTCTGCATTTAATGTGAGGCCAAGACCTTGGCACCAGTCTGTACCCAATGTAAGACCCTGTTGCAGTGTGTTAACATCCTTTGGTGGATCAGTGACAGACAGCACACAATTGACAGTTGCCACAGCCTTAATCAGTACCTGCAGATGTGGGTGGTGGTGGTTAGCATTCATGCCTAGATACATGTGGGTATTTAGGGGCAGCATCTACTCACAGGGTATCAACATGCATACATATTGCACACACATAGGCAACACAGAGTAGGGATACCACCTTAACAAATGTCTAATGTGGGATACTTCATGTAGTATCGTGAGAGTTAGCAGGACAAACCATACCCACAGCAAGTGCAAAGGACAGGACTTCTCTTGGTGTGCCGACATCTTAATTTTGTATCATTTCCCTACATAATGCTATGTCTCAAAACATAAAGATGTTTCTGATGTAAAATGACTACTTTATGCAACTATTACACACATGTAGGAAATGTGTGCTGTCCTAAACTCTTGGGATCTATGCATTGTTTTAATTGTTTTCACAGGACACACCTGGCTAAGCATGGACTGCAACGTGCATGATGGGACAGGTGTTGGACTTAACAAAGTCATACTGCTGCAAGGTGATATCCATGCACACACACACACACACACACACACACACACACACACACACACACACACACACGCACACACGCACATGCACACACGCACACATGCACACACATGCACACACACGCATACACACACACACTCATGAAATACCCTTGGTGAGAGTGGAACTCAACCTGTCTAGTTTTACATACTGTAGTGCTACATAAATATTGCATGAGTCACTGAACTTATATGTTTTTGTAGTGTTGCACACTACTATTCAGGTGGAGGATATCTGCAGTTGCTGTAAAGATTGCCACTGGGAGGATTATTAGGTTTGCCCAAGCCCTTAAAATGGTATAACCATTGCACACAAACACAGGGAAGACAGCCACACTGCTACAGGGGATATACTTCATACACACACACACACACACACACACACACACACACACACACACGCACACACACACACACACACACACACACACACACACACAGTTGCCAGGATTAAGATTAGAATCCCTACCTATTTAGTTGCATGCACTATAGTGCTGCTACATACTTATCACATGCATCACAGAGCTTATGTGCTTAGAAATTGTCTAACAGTGCATCTAAGGTGGACGACATCAGCAGACCATGTAAAGTTATCCAATGGGGGATTAACAGGGTACACACACACATACACACACACAAACACACACACACACACACACACACACACACACACACACACACACACACACACACACACACACACACACACACATATACTCACAGAGTTGCCGGTTATGAGATTAGAACCCCTTGCCTATCCAGTTGTATTGACTACAGTGCTAAATACTTATTGAATACACCACAGAGCACATGTGCCTGGATAGTGTCTAATGGTGCATCTGAGGTGTATGACACCAGCAGGCCCTATAAAGTAATCCAATGCGGGGTTAACAGGGTGGAACAGGCCTTACAATTTATTGTCATTGCACACATAGTCAAGGCATACACACAGCTTCAGGGGAATATTCTTACACACATGCACTGAGTTGCCATTTTTGGAATTAGAACCACTACCTGTATAGCTGTATACATTATAGTGATACACACTTATCACATGTGCCACAGAGTTTGTGTGCATGGAGAGTGTGTAACTTTGCAGCTAAGGTTAATGACATCAGCCAGCCATGTAAAGTAGGTCAATGGGAGGTTCACAGGTAGGTGCAAGCTTTAAAATGTATTGGCATTGCACACATATAGGTAAGACATATGCACAGCTGCAAGGGGATATACTTACACACATGCACTGAGTTGCTGTTGTTGGGATTAGAACCACTACCTGTCTAGCTAAATACACTATAATGCTACATAGGTTTGATCCTTGGCTGGGGTGCCTTCTGTGTGGAGTCTGCATGCCCTCCCTGTGGTCGTGTGGGTTTCCTCCTGGTGCTCCGGTTTCCTCCCACATCCCAAAGACATGGTATAGGTAGATTGGACACTCTAAATTGTCCCTAGGCATGAGTGTGTGCATGTGTGTGCCTTCTGTCAAAGGTTGGGTGCCAAGGTGGCAACTCAACACCGTAAAACTCCACTGCCAATCATGAGCGGACAGATGATCCACTGTGGTGACCCCTAACTGGGAAAAGCTGAAAGAAGAAGTTATCTCATGCACCACAGAGCTTATGCATTTGCACACTGTCTGCCACTGCTGATGGGGTGGATGACATCAGTAGATGCTGACAGGGAGGCCACTGTTGTGGAGGACACCAGTTACAGGGCCATAAAATGAGTGACAATTGCACAGACATAGGCCTGTTTGCATGTGTATTCTGCTGTATGTGGAATATATACATAGACGCTCACAAACACACACACACACACACACATAAGGTGGCTGATGTGAGATTAGAACACCTACTCCTACCTACTGATGGGGATAGGGAGAGATAGTTGAGGTATACATAGCTGTCTGTATGCAAAGAGATATATGGACATCACAGTTCTATAGTCAGATGTGGGGTCAGACATGGGCTGAAATTAGCTAAGTGTAGGAGCATACCCAGTATGACCATCATTAAATACAATGGGACTCCCAGCCAGACCTACCTGTATTCCAGTCCAGGATTTTTTGTGCTACAGCCAATTGTCTGATGAACCTGGTGAAATAGTTCAGCACCTCTCTGATATAATGCCTGAGGGATTTCCTGGCTGTGTGCTGTCCGTAATATCTGACCCATATCTATGGTGTGTAGAGTGTGTATTGGACTGAACAGAGTTTTGCATAATATATCTAGTACATTTTACATAGCACTGTGATTGCTTGGTATGTCACTGGCAGATCATTATAGAACGATGTGGGGAAATGCTGACAGACATTTGGGTTACCGATTCCATACACTGCAGGGAACCTATTCTACTACACAAACTGTTGTATTCTGCACTTTTACATTAGTCTGGCCATTAGTTCCTCCTTCCCTTTATATGTGGGCCTTTGTCCTGCACTGCTCAAGTTGCTGGCTTTGTCCACAGTTGCTGCTCTATGTAGTTATAGGTATGCTGTGACTAGGGTAAGAGATGTTACACCACACACAGGGTTTACAGACTTCACTTCTTTCACTGTACCTGTTTTGCAGGTTGTCCAGCATAGTGCCCCATACATCTGCTCTGGTCCTCGGATGTTTTGTGTTGTACTGTTATTATAAGGTCACATGTTCTCCATCCCTCTCAAACTCTTACAGCCATTAATTTGGACAGGGCCATATATAACAGTGGGACATAGGCCCAAACATGGGGACAGGATTTTAATATTGTTCTTACAAATCTTGACAGTTTTTGGACTGGTTTTGTATTAGCATGCATTTTCCAGTGGGTATGAAGCAGACCCCCATCTGAACTGTTTGTCATTAGTTTCTCACAGCAACCTTTACTGATTTGGCAATAGTTGGCCAGAAAACTGTAAATGTTATGACAAACAAAACAGATATAGATCCATAAATGTGGACATTCTGCTAAACTCTGTACATTTGTGAGGTATGGATTGTGCCCAATAACTTGTTGTAAGTACTGACACAGTTACAAGGCAGCCTTTATATCCTGGTGCTACACTGTCTTGTTACAACCTGCTGTTCTACTAGCCAACATCAAGGTCAAACAGGGCTGTATACTGTCCATATCTGTGGACCCCTGTCCCTCCATTGTCTCTCTGTCTTTGTCCAGCTTTCTTGCAGTAACAAATACTGACATTTGGGCAGTCTGCAGAACCTCTACATTAAGTGTTGTTCACATGCAAAACAGTAGGTTCAGCCAGTCTCGAACCATGTACCCCATCAACCATGATAATGTACTTGCCCACTAAGCCACGACAGCCATCAGACAGTGCATTTTACTTCCTGCTATTATCAACCACAGACAAACATAGCACTTTGACCCCTAGATATTGGGGAAATGGCACATGTTACCAGGTTGATAGAGACAGCCCAGGCATTGTGTGGTCTGCTGCTATTACCTTGCAAACATACTGTGACAGCAGTTGTATGAGGACACAGGTGTGTTGGGGGTAGGGGACTCTATCATTGACAGTCAAACATCTGTCCTGTGACCTCACTGTATGTCATTCCCTCATATAGTTCATTGGGTTTTGCTGGCTTGGGGCCTACTACATATTATGGGTTGGCCAGTATTGGACAGAGAGTTACTGTTGTCCCACACAGTTGTCAGTTGTCTGCAGCTATCCTGGTAGCCCACTCTATTCCCTTGCATACATGCTGCAGGTACATACATATGCTATCACAGTCTACTACCCAATTCATTTGTTATAAAGAAGATTGACTTACCTTGTGCCTGTAGCAGTTGAGATAACAGTGCTTCAGGGCTGTCTCTGTCTGATGCATACACTATACAGCCAATACATGGTAAGGCGCAGGTTGTGTTGAGTATCTGGCATCCTTTTTGTCTATGTATGTGAGTCAGAGTGAGGTGTCAATCCGTAGGACTCCAGGTTGTCAGTGCATGTGGTATGCATTGCCTCTTTGGCAAGGGCAGGGCATACTGGGCATGCCTACGTCTGCCTACAGGGATAGACTCAAGGGGTTTCTCCTCCGATTCTCCCTATGGCTGTGGGGACCTTGGCACTGGTGAGGGGCTGTGTGTAACTTCCCTGTGATGTTCCTGCCACAGCTGTTTCTGCAGGATCATATTGTGTACTTCAGGACTCCATCTGATTATATCAAGGCAGTGAAACCATGACTTGAGCAGCCTAAACACACACTCTGTGATGCTCCAAGTTTGAGTGTGTGCCTCATTATGGCATTCTTCAGTAGGTGTGTGGTGTGTGTGTGTGTGTGTGTGTGTGTGTGTGTGTGTGTGTGTGTGTGTGTGTGTGTGTGTGTGTGTGTGTGTTTCTGATGGGTGCCATCATCCATGGTTTCAGTGCATAACCAGCATCCCCAAGTAGATGACCATATGGCATTTCCCCCCTGGCAAACGTCTGGTACAGCTGTGAGGCATGCCAGATGTGGGAGTCGTGATAGCTGCCAGGGCTGCCAGCACATGCATTCATGATAATACCCTGGGCATTGCATACAACCTAGCAGTTGATGGAGTGATATCCCTTGTGGTTGATGTAGACCCTACCATCTTCACTGTGGGGTGCTTTGATTGTACATAAGTGCAGTCTATAGCACCCAGTACCTCGGGATGGTGTGATACATGGTGGAAGAGACAAATATTGCTGACCATCTCCTCAGGGGTGTGGGGTAAATACATGTGTTCATTAGCATGTGCCTGCATGGCATCCAGGAACTGGTGGAGTACCCTAGATGCAGATGCATGTGAGATCCCCATTATATCCCCAGTTGGTCTTTGAAAAGTACCTGTAGATAATATTCTAAGGGCTACACATACCATTGTTTTCACTGGGATGGGTTCCCATCTGTTGGCTCTGGATCTGAATTGAGGGCGGCAGAGCTCGATGAGTTTTTCTATTATGCCCCTGTCCACTCTGTAGTGCTGTACAATCTCCAGCTAATGTAGCAACTGGAAGGTCACCCTGGGCCTGAACACTCTTCTTCTTCTTCTCAGTTTGGGCCTATTGTCAGCAGCATCATCTTCACTGACCTCAGCCTCAAGCACATGATGTAGCAGAGCAGAAGCAGCCCCTAGCATTCTGTCAGTTAAAATTCCCAAGTCTGTACTCCAATGGTGCAGAGTATGTGGGAAAATCAAATTGTAGGGTGTATGCATACTTTATAGTGGTGTGCTGCAGTTACAGCCTCATTATGCTGCATTCCACCTGATAGGTATATCATTGGGGGTTTGAATGGGCCAGTATTTGTTGAAAAGGGCTTATCAGTCATTTCTACCTGACTGACTTTCTCAGGTTCTTTTTTCTTTTTTTTTTTCTCAAATTCTTTCACTGCTAAGCACTGGGGCATAATGTCCAAACCTATGGTGCTAGTATAAATAATGCTCAGCAGTTCTGACACTCCCCCAACCATGGCCACCCTCAGCTTTTCTTAATCTAGCTAAAACACAATAAATCAGACACACACACACACACACACACACACACACACACACACACACACTTGCTTAGCTGTGCTTAGCTGAGCACAAACAGCCACCATCGAGCTCCAAACCACTTTAACATAGTGTGACACACTCCCTTTTGATGTCAGCTAACTGTTCTACCACAACTTACACAGTTCTAGCCTGACCAAAGGTTGTGTCTGTGGGCACTGTAGACATTTTTGCTATTTAGTAACCCCAGTTCATGTACATACAGCTAATTATGTATACCCTGGATGCTTCACTACTCCAGGGTCTGTCTGCATAGCAACCGCTGGCACCTGCCTTTATAATACTCTGCATGCTGGGCACTATAATGCAATATATTGGCAAATTTGTACTTTTCACTTTTTTACAATTTTATTTTTTTTCCATAATGACGTGTTTGTGCATTGCTGTGTGCTGCACAAACATAATATATGTAGTAAAAAATATATATATATATTATTTTTTAATGATTTGCATTGCTTTCTGGACTCACTGGCCATAGATTTGGCCATTTGCATGCCTGCAGTATCATATCCACCCTTTTACAGCCCCTGTCTGAAATTTACAGTCCAGTACATGGTTTGCATCCATGTACATTTCTTCCTCCAACACGGCACGTACACAGGTGCCTTTCTGCTTATTGGATCACAAATCAATCACATTTAAATGGCTTTCACCAGCTTATGAGATGGCTTGCAATCTGTGGATGCCTCCGTCTCCACACACTTGTGCACATCCCTCAGCCCTGTTTCCTGAATTGCTCAGTCAGCCATGTTCTGTGTTCAGGTGGTAACACTATACTTGCACAGAGAATTGCTCCATGTAGGCTTTATTGAATTCCACCCTAAGTCTGCTGCTACCTTTATCTAAGGTACAAGGTTTGACTCTGTCAAAATTACTTAATTGAACAGAAGAATTGTGTGCACACACACACACACACACACACACACACACACACACACACACACACACACACACAAGTTCAAGAGATATTGGCACAGATGTGCAAAAATGTATACTTGTGTGCAGAGGATATCTTTGTTAAGAACACTATATCTATAAGGACACATTACCAAATGTCTATCCAAGTATGCAAACAGCACACCAGTAAATGACAAAGTACAGATGTATGTTGGACATTCTACCTAACCGATACATCTGCTTTAAGGCCATAAAACAGGAAACGAGCATAAGTATGTAAGGCATTAATTTACAACATAAATAATTAAATAATCTCAGGAATCAATAAACTCTGTGTAAGCGTCACATTAAGCCTACATGAGGTTTATGTGTTTGCACGATGAGCAGCAGTGCTAATGCCATATGCATTGCAGTTACAGGTATATAAGTGTGGTTTTAGGAAACTGTGTAAAGCAGCAGGAAGGCCTACAGAACATGCAGACAAGTTTACCCATAGGCAAACTTGCTCAGCAGAATTGCCCAGACAGACACAATAATCACCAGGGTTAAAATGAATGCAATGAATGCAGTAGTAGCACATTATGGAAGAATGTACTCATTGCAATGTACACTGCACATGTGTTTGGCATAATGAAACACAGGATTTATAGTGATTATCAGGAGTACATAGAATGCAGTAGAAATATACTAGTCTAGGGAAGTGTGGGTACTGAAAGGGGCCACAAATATGAAGGTTCAGAATGAAGAAATGCAAAGAGGACATGTGAAACTTGGTATTGTACATCAGATAAGGGAATGTCAATGTACATACAGTACAGAGAACATACTGCTGGTTACACCTCTTGTGTGAGTGTATTTATATCATCGCACATTATAATATATTATGCGATGGTCACAGAAGGTTACATATCAATGGAGATGATTGATTGTGATAAAACACCGTGACATGCTCACTGGAGATGACATTTAGCAAGGATGGTATATACAATAGGGCTATGGGCATATTGTGAGGGTGTGCAAAATAAGTTTCTTGAATATGAAATGTCAGCATAGCTCTCAACCAATCAGAAACACGTAGCAACAGGCTCATGGACAACATTAGGCAGAAGCAGGCACAATCATGGAAAATTTTAAAATAATATCACCACTGATCTGTGACATTGGCATAACATATGAGATTGTAAGTTATTAAACATGTACTGCAGGACCACACTTGCACAACTGTAATGATTTATTTTTAATCTCTATGGGGGATTCAACACACTTTCCTCAAAAATGACCACTTTTTGGAAGTATTAAGAGGGACAGTGTTACATCTGTTGTTTAAACTACGGGCAATCCTGACCAGTTGAAAGGTTTTCATGACACATAAGCCACAATCCACAATTTCATGAATGAAATCAATGTCATCCATGTTCTCAATGAGCTGTGTATTTACTGGGTGCATCACAGAAAGATGTAACTCACATGCATCTTGTAGACCACCTTAAAGGGATGTCTGCACTTTCAATTCCAAATGGTTATCCATAATGAAGAATACTTAGGTATGGACAATTAGATGTGTATGAGCTCATTGTGGCAAAAGTGATACACTTGAGTAAATCATCTGTGGATTGCATAGGTATCAGCCATATGGATAACAACACTTAAAAAAACAACACACTTGTATGAGTGGATTCCTTACACACAGACATGTATTGCATGCATCTGCCACATGCAGTAGCACTGGATATCGTCTGCAGCATCTGCAATTGATGTGTGAATTCAGAAGTGATCCATCAACATAAATGGTACAGCACTACATGAGACTCATGGCAATGCATCCATTATGATCATATCCACAAAAACTACAGCACTGCAAAGTCTAGCATCAATGAGCAAAGAAGGTGTCACTATGATATTGTACACATACCAAACAATATATGGAGCACACTTTCTTTCAGCACGTCAAACCCAAGACATGTGACATTTCATCACTGTCACACTGACATTGCCATGGAAAATTTTATACTACCATGTAATCTTAGCATGCATGCATATGTGTTCATGCCAGCAATCATGTGGTAATACTGACATGATGTACTGATATATCCATGACCCTGTACAGTCACACTATAGCTGTAACTAGGATACAATTGAACTTCATAGCTACATAGTTGCATAGGAGAGTGTTAGGCTAAAGCCCCAAAATCCCATAAAAGCCTAGTTATGTTTAACCTGACTTGCACAGTCTTCAATAGCTATGAGAACAATGTTCATACAGTAATGTGCCTATGCTATGCTATCTAATGTCAATTTTCTCTGACAATGAGGGACATGGATGCAACACCAGAAGTACAATCATGATTAACCATCCATTGATTTATGTTGCAATTGAAGATGGTCAGGAAAAGTCTTTGCTTTATGTGAATGGCAAGCATGCTCCAGAGAAGGGGAAGTGTCTGAGGGATATATCTATCTGTCTAACTTGATTTATTATGCCAGAGGCTAGGTTAACATCCTTGGAATGAGTGACCCTTGTGCAGCTTACGTTAACAATTTGTAACATTGCCATCAATGCCAGACTGGAGGGTGCCCTGTAAGCCAGACACAGATCGACCAGTAGTAGTCTGTTGTAGATATAATAAAGTGATAGGGCTTTAAATCTTTCTACATATGACTTTTTGCTTACACCATGTATCTTCATTGTGCAAGAACTCTGGTATTGGTCCAGCTGTTGCAGATGTGTGTTGAGGTACATGTAAAAGGGTGCATAATACTCAATTAGTGGTGTAATGAGGGCTGACTACAATGGAATTATGATGTCCTTTGCTGTGGATGGTCTGCCCATACGTATGAGTTGTGCCACATAAAGGGATTTGTCATTACTGTGGATACATGGTGGCTGACATTCCAATTACTATGTAACTGAGTAACCAGATCACGTACCACTGGCTATACTCATAGGGTTATATTGTCTATATTGTAATTAACTTGGATATTTGCTTTTCAAAAGAGAAAAATTATTTTGTGTTCATTTAGTGATCTTCCATGGCAGAAATTTATATGCATCAATTGTTTCTGCAGTGTATTAATAGTGTTTAGGGATTCAATGATTATCCATATTTTGCAGCCATCCACAAAGTTGGTATTCCAAAGGCTGTCTAAGTTTGTCTTGATTTCTGGGAAGTAAATGCCAAACGAAATAGGGAATTGTACAAAATCCTGTGGTATGGCCCTGGTCACTGGCCTCTTGTTAGATGTGAATTTTAAACACTTTGATAGTACATGTCCTGTTGATGATCCATTTGGCTATCCATATGGTAATGTATATATTTTATGGGCAGGTGAGACAGTTTATCGGTAGTACCTAAGTGTGGATTTGTGTCAAATGACTTGGCCAAGTCTGTTTAGGTGGGAAGCACAGTCTTTCCCTCATCCATGCCCTTGGTGACCTTCTTGAAGAAATCAAACCAATTTAACAAGCATGATGTATACTTAATGAATCAAAAATGGGTTGCATACCCAGTCAGGAGAGTACCTATATCATTTTTGATAACACCTATGGTGATTTCTTTGATTGCCTTACAGATGAGGCAAGTCAGGTTTATGGGTCTATATTTCCATGGTCAGGTGATGGTCCTCCCTTGTTTAGATGAATGACTGTTGCTGTACACCCTTCCTTCAGAACATAGCCTGTCTGGAGGCTGTGGTTAAGAAGGGATCCAACTGTGTCTGCTAGGGCAGGTTGCGTTTTATTGAAAAGTCAACCTGGGATGCTATCAGGCTCCGCTGATGCCATGTTTTAGCCTTAGAAAGCCCACAGATGAGCTGTTGTCTTGACAAAATAAGCTGAGTAATATTTGCTTGTATACTTTAGATGATGTCCAGGTTGGACAGGGGGGGTGAAATATGATCTAAATCTGTCAGTGAGCAGATTGTCTATTTCCTGTAGTTATCTGTGGTGCCATTCACAAGCAGCTCTGTGTTTAGTTGTGTATTCCCCTAATCATTTTGAATTTATTTAAAAAATGATTTGTGACAACATCACCAAATACAACCTTGGGTATGCATCAGATATCACACAGTGGAAGTCTTCACACAGTCATACAACTGTATCGGTTTCATGTAATTACATAAAATTGTACATCATATGCGGATATTTGTTTCACTGGAAAGCTGTGTTTGTGTGCCCTGATACCATATATGGACACATTAGAAATTAAGTGAATGTGGTTCCTGAGAACAGTTACTGACTTAAATACTGTCAGTCACACAATGCTGCTGGGTACCACCTCAATAATCCTTGTGAATAGCAACACAATTATGCATAATATTAATTCACAAAGGCTGCAATTGAACCTGGACTTCATATATGTTTGTGTGTATAGCAGCACTACATGTGGATGAAATACGTTTGTGCCCATGTAATCAGTATGACATTATATTGATGTATCTCACAGAGCATTTAACGATAGTACGTCTACATGTGCACATCTGTGCCATACTGCAAGTGTCATTGTGATGGTTGAATAAGAACTAGGTGGAATGTTGTTATACTTCACTACAAAAACCCATGCCTTAGTAAGGAAACAACATACATAGCATCATTCCATCTCAACACTTCTCAGGAGGCATATTACTACATCTGTTATGTAAGGAACACATAACCAAATGGCAGAAGTGGCCACCACAAATCACATATTGGAATACATTTTTATAGGGCTACTGTATATCCACATCTCAACATGGTACATGTGGATGACAACAACATTAACATGTGCAATTTTCATAGGATCATAGGACATTATTAGGCTAATAGCCAACATCACAAAATTCTAGCCATATGATATCATTTAAACAATTGCTTATATGTATAATGGAAACTATTAAGGGTATGTGTGTATGTGTTTGATTGTATTACATACTGACTCTGTCCATATGTGACATGTGCACCCCTCCATGACTTAATTACTAATCACATCCAGTGGTCCAGAGCTGCCTAGCAAAGAGTCATGGAAGGACTCTGCTTCATGATGTGTTTAGGCATCTTTGAAATTATGACATCCTCCAGTCTTCTGCAGAAAAGATGTTATGTGGGCATAGTGAAAAAGGGGATGTTGGATTCTTGGAGCTATGCTAAAGGTGCAATAGAGTGTGAGGTGAATGAAAAGAGATCCAACAGATCATACAATGACCATAATACACCACTAACCACACCCACAGCAGTTGACTGAGGTCAGATTTGAACATTAAACCAGTGTAGGTATAGAAGCTGGATTCCATGCAATGTAGGAAAAGCACTACCACATATGTCTGACTTTAATAGTGTCACAGAACACTTTATAAAAGCTGATATCATCATTGTATGCTGAGAAGAAGTTGTTTGGAGGAGTGTCTGACATAGATGTGTAGTCACATCTTGGTGTAAAATTGTATCCAAAGATGGACACATACTCACTCAAGTTGATCACAGTAAGATTACAGCCTTTACCTAGCTATTTATATATTTTTTATATTTATATATTTTATATATGCATATATCCTCCACTGAAAATGGACATATATCCAGTTGGACCAGCCCGGTCAACAAATGTAAAATAAATAAAATAATAAATAAATTTACAGAACATGGTACTTAATTGAACTGCCACAGCACAAGTCTGAATTTCATACTATCAGACAACACTTTATAGCAGATGACATCATTAGAGTCTGTTAAGAAGATAGTAATAGGAGTGCCTCACATGCTGTTCCTAAATGTTTTCCAGAATGTCCATTAACTGAACACATGCACACACACACACACACACACACACACACACACACACACACACACACACACACACACACACACACACACACACACACACACACATAAATCAATTGATCACAATAAGACTAGAACCCCTACCTATATACAAAATACAATACTTAATGCAAGTGCCACAGCACATGTGACTTTTATACTGCTGCAGAACACTTTATAGCATATGACATCATCAGTGAATTTTTTGGAGAAAATATTGAGATGCCTGCATGAAATGATTGTGTAGGCATGTAGAACTTTAAAAAGTTTTACTCTACATGAGACTTGATTGTGATTGCTGACAGCAGGATACAGACTGACACATACTCTTACACATACAGACACAAACATAATTTGGCTGTTGTGTTACTTGAACCCTACCTAAATATTTTGTTACTGTCTGGAGAACACATTAGTTAATATTTCCACCATCACAAAAGTCTGATGTTTACTTGTCATACTGGTCTTCATAGATGATGACATCACCATTCTATGATGCAGGTAATATATCCTGTTATGAGAGTGGTGCACAAAGTGTAGACTTTGGATTTTGTGCTTTAGTTCAAATGTGCAGATACACTTTAAAAGGCTTCTTCTTAAACTATATGCAGTAAGCTGTCAGGAATGCATGTTGTAGAACTAAGACGTACATGTGCCTGTTTCTCAATATGGTGTGTACATTATACAATGTCAGTCACACACAAACACACACACACACACACACACACACACACACACACACACACACACACACACACACACACACACATTTTATTATCAGCAATGATGTAAGTGTTGATGTACATGTGCTCATATTGTGAAGAATTGATGTCCATGGTAAGACATGTATAGGACAATCTCAATGTCTAACATTAGAGCTTTAAATAATGTACCAATGCAATTGTTCTATTTATTTTTGTAGTGTAGTTGATATTTGACCTATTGCTGACATATCCATTTTCAAGTGTCTAGGTGCATGGGACACATGCTTCTGAGTAAACATGTGTTCAGTCACTAATAAGTCCCTTACCTTTGTGTTTTTACATGGATTTTGATGGGATGAAGTATAACTGGCAATAAACATAGTAATACATGCCAAACACTTTACATAGTACACTGCCGAGCAACTGGTTTGCATGAATGATGGCAAAGTGTTTTTGCATATAATATTTACATTTAATGAATATACCTTGAACTCCAGACATAGTTATGCATATATGCTATGGGAGAAATAGTTGACAGATGGTATGTTGTGGATGCTAATGTTTATATTGGAAATGTGTCATAATTTTTATGACGTTAAGAACTGTTGCTATTGCCTTCCCTGTTTGCATAGAGCTAAGTGATGAGTAAATGTGGTTTATTGTTTTAATGGGAAAAAAGCTATATTTCTATTAGTTCAACTTCTTTTGCGTAAACATGCTAAGTGGCGAGGCATGGCCATCAGCACTTTGAACAGTACTGAATATAAAACACACACTTGGTTTACAACTTTCCCTATAGCAGTAGGTATAAGAGCAGTGTGCTCACATTCAGAGCAAAATGACACAGGGTTTGATTCTAGAACAATCTAATTTTTTTACCTGTGGTGTCAGGATGGCATTGCATAAGTTAATGTGATAATTCCTAGCAATGACTACTGTGAAGTACTGTATAAAAATAAACATATGTCAAGTGCTTTATATCAACAGTACACATATGGATTTACATTGTTATATATTCAGCAGTCTAAATAACTGCAAGAGTAAATGTTTTAAAATACTGCCTTTACTCTGCTTTAACTCTGTGTTACTATGGTTCAGCAAGTTTAAGCAGCATTGGGTGGAGGTAACTGCACTAGTCTAGTCGCTGCCATAGGACATGAAGAGCCATTCACTGTCACTCGGCATTGGTGCATGATGCCAAACTTCAAGCAAACAGAAAGTGCAAAAAGTGAAGGGCTTTATTAGGGGGAATTTATACCATGTGTGTGGAGTGTGATTCTGTTTTACTGACCAGATTAAAAGTGTAAATATGGGGTAGATAGGAAAGTGGCGAAATGGGGGCAAATAAGGGGAAGAGCAAAGAGGAAGCGATATAGGAGTATGCAGGAGGGAATTAGGAAATAACTATAGTATCCACTTCTTCGACAGTGTAATATGAACATGGGCAGAAAATTGGATGCATATGGGCTGTCACCACAACACAGATGGGTCACAACAAGGAAATAATATTGCATAGCCAATTAGACCAAACTGAATGTGTTGAGAAGACACATGTGCAAAGTGGATATCTATGTATGGGCATTTTTTTGTGGGACATTTGCCCAGTTTTTTGATTTTATTTCAAAAAGAGAGGAATGTTGGGGAAGGGATATAGGAATGTCAGGCTCAGGTAAGGAGGGTAGGTGAGGAAACAGGTGTAGACAACAAGGCAAACAACACAAAGACAGGGATGGTGATGGGTACAAAAGATTGGGGGATGCCCTGATTGATGATAGGGAAGGGGCATCAGAGGCACATGCCCAACAAGCATGGGTACAGAGAGAATCTATTCTTCACCCTCAGAACTGTCATCACTGTCCACTTCATTTGTTTCCTGTTGGATTGCTTGATGTTTGGTTTTCTCTGCATTCCCACAAGCAATTTCTTCAGATGACTGGGGTGTGCAACCAGGACTATATTATATCATTGAACTCTTAAAAAAGCGAACGCTGATTGATCGACCTAATTTAAGCGAAAGCTTACAATCTTGAACTGTCAGATCAGCGATTTTTTTTCCAGGGAAAACAATCGCTGATCCAAAACACATACACACAACACAAGCACACCAAACAAATAGAAATCCACACACATACACCTAAAATCTGATACCCAACCCTACACTAAACTATGCACACACCACTAACTACCCACTTACCTTAACCCAAACCCTAACCCTAAGGTCCGTCACTATCACACACTCACCTCACTCGCTCCCTAACCCTAACTCACTTAAATCCACCCTAACCCTCATGTCCACTCAATCGCACACACACCTAAACCGAGCCCTAACCCTAACTCACCTAAATCACCCTAACACTCACATCCACACAATCGCACACTTACCTGAATCCGACCGGTAACTTTCCACCATAACACTGAAAATACTGAAGCAACAGAAATGGACAATCGAATTCTTTCCCTAGGAAAAAAATTGAGTTTCTGCTGCTTCGACATTTTGCAGTTTCGCAAAAATAAGTTCAATCAATCAGCGTTCGCTTTTTTAAGCATTCGAGGATATAATATAGACCCGTGCAACCAGTGTTACATTCTAAGACCTCATGCACCATGCCTGGCAGATACTGGCAGGTGATGAAATCTCCACCCCCACCAATAATACCAGAGGGTACCACTGCACACTGCACCAACTGCTATGGTAATGCTACCTGATGTTGATGGTCCAGGTAATGCAGGGTCTGCAGAGGCAGTAGTGCCAGGTTGTGTCCCAAATATGTTGAGTGCTGGAGCAGCAGCAATTGCAGGGGTGGCAGTCTCCCTCCCTGTGCTGGAAATCATTTTGTTGGTTATCAGAAAGTTATGACATCCAAATGGTGTGTTAACACATATAAAAATAAAAAAGGGAGATAAGAGGTGGGCTAATAGAAAAAATAGAACCATTATATATCACATGCAATAATTTAGTACAACAGAAATATATTTTACTTTACATCAGAGTGTCGCCTACAGGGTGCATTGGAAGTTAACTCCTACTGACGCCTCTAGGCATCACATATTGCATGTTCATATTTGCATAAATAATTCCAAAACTGTGCTATATACAAGGTTTTAAAATATTTCATCTTAAAGCTTGCACAGTGGCAAACTAAACTGCATTAATATTTGACTTCTGACAAGTGCAGGTAAAGGAATAGTAACTGCTATTTTTATGATATTAATTTATATAGATATAATTTTCACATTTTTCTAAATATCGCAACAACTAAGTAACACAGAATTCCTCAGCCTCTTATGAACGCTCTTAGCTAGATGAATAAAATGCTGCTATGCATAACTTGAGTGGCATCTGAGAAATTGTAAGTGGTTTACAAAATATTACAGATGTAATAGTTACTGTGTTTACTGTGATTAAAAATTCAGTGTAAGACCTAGAATCTAATGAATGCTACAACTATAAAAGTAGTTTGTGCTGAAGTGTTTCCCATTTACACTTCTTTCATAACCCCTATGATTCCAGAGAGATGGACCTTTGTTTGAAATGTGAGGACATAATTTGATTCTGTCAAAAAGCTTAGGCTCCACCCATTGAAAATTATAGTGCAAACTTCATGAGCTCCATTGGAGTGAATACGTTAACTATACTTTTTAAAAATCCAAACCAGGACTGAGAATTATTCCAAATAATCCTTGCTCATATGCTTTTAAAAATAATACAGATTAAGTTAACAGCATGGCATTAATGCCACGTTTATTGAAATTAATATTAATTCTCCTTATTAGTACATCTGATATAGTATTACACTTGACTGCTACAATTACCCTGAGCTACAAAATAAAGCATGCATGTTTGGTTTTACAGTTAAGATATGAATGCTCCATTTACTGGTAATGTATTGAAGAGCAGATATTTTAATAAAATAATGTTTATTTGTGCTACATACATACCCCTTGGTTCATTGAATCTTTCTAAGCATTCATCAGTGACCTCCATGTTCCCTGAAATTTCCTGAGCAGGTGAAAAATAAAGAGGGAAAGAGAAAGAAAACAATTATGCATACTAGTCTTGGCTGTTGACAGCTTTCTTTAACAATTAAGGTATCTTTATCTGTATGCTTACACAACTGTGGGATGTTAACAGTCCTAAACTCATCCAGCCATGGGTTGAGTTGTGCCTCTTTGCTCAGTTACAGGTCATTATAGTGATGCTTGCATTACTCCCCAGTGTGTGGAATGACAGTTGCACTGGAGACAGGCTTGACTAGGCTGTTCCGAGCCTCACATTTATATTGAAACTCAGCATCATCCCCTGCAGCAGCCTATGGCTGTGGCACTTTATGAGGAGTGCAGTGAATATTTTTGATTTTTCTACACCCCATTATTGAGCTCTGAATTGGGCAACATCATTGCCAGCTTCTGCAATGTCTGCACATGTCATGCAACATTAAAGTGTTTTCTCACCATTTTATGATACCACATTTTACAGCCAGTCTCCAAGCCCACACATCAATGCCAACCCTTTTTGTGCAATGTTAAGCAGAGACCGACATTGTCAAACAGACAAGAAGACCGTTTATGAAATAGGAAGTGTCATGTGACAGTTGGCATTAGTTTATAGAGTGTCTGCTGCTAAACCTGTTAAAGGAATTGACTTTTAAGACATGAATTGGGGGGGGGGGGTATAAATGTTATGACTTGACACATACTTTGTGGGCCCAATACCATACGCACTGATAAAAGTAATTTGTACATTGTGGGATTCAAACCTATATAAAATAGTAACTAGATATCCTTCCACATAGGTGCTTTTTTCCTCATTGCCACATAAGAAGTGTTTGTTAAATATGCTCATTAATTATATACACACATTAAAGAGTGAGTGCTGCTACACTTCAGTTAACCATTTATGTGTGTGACCTGATAAGGCCCTGATTTATACATTCCCATGTATGATATAGTAGTAATATGTGACAATATACTGGAAATGCATTTACTTGTATTACTTTTAAGAAAGATTTCAAAGATCTGATTCAGACCTCTCAGTACATTCTGTTTTTCAACTATACTTGTGTTTTGTGAGTTGTGTAGACCAGTTAAGTATGAAGTCCATCCCAGGGCAGAAAAGAAACTTTTAATTACAGAAACATAATTATCACGATATTTCCAGTCACATATATAATTAATATGATATCAACTGCTATACACAGTTATTATGCATAATTATCTTTATATTGTTATTTTATATATAAAATTAAGTGGAACAGCATTAATACAATTTGGAGTGTGCTGGATTAGAGCATTTGCTCACTGAAGTAGCTAGGGAAGTTGAAGGTGAGGATACTTGTGTATTTTGACAAAACAGAAGACTGCTATTCTTTTTGATTTATTTGTTGAGAAGGTTTCTGATTTTGTTAAAGTATGCTTGTATTTTTCAAGTACATTCTACACCTTGTAACATGTTAAAAAGCAATGCATATCTACAGGAGAAAATGGAATGTTTATCTGTATGCACTTCTGATAGTTCACAGTTGGCATATACATTCTTGGCAGACATTTACACTTCTCAGAGGAAGGTTATTAACTTTCATCACAAGTGCTATTGTTAAAATTATTTTGCAATATTCTATGTTATGAGAAATGTAACATGCATGTCACTGATAGAGGTGTTATGCTTCTGAAATGGCCCAGAGACACCACTATGGGAGTTGTAGGTACAGTGAGAGGTGACTGGCAATCATAAATTGACTTTTCCTGTTGTAACTGTATACGCATTCTAATAACTGTGTTGAAAGCACTTTAACTATGTGTTTTTCCTTGGTTTGTACAGACCTTCATTAGTTTGTTGTTTTGAGGGTGAAGGCGTCACCTAGCATTTGTGTTTTGCCACAGCAAAAGTATGTTTCAAGCACTTTTCCCTTGAAAATGTGTAGACATCCTGATATTTCAGAGAAAAACATAATACTAAAGTGGTATTCCTTGGTTTGTACCAACACTGGTTTGTGTTTCAGGGTGAGGTGGGACAAACACATAACCTGCAGTTTTAATAACTGAAATGTGTGTTTTCATGGCTTATTTTAGCAAATGTGTACATAAGCAAGACTTATTATGGACATGAACTTATGCCTATTGCCACAGAGAAAGCTAAGCAACTCATTACTGCCCAGAGTGCTAACCACTGTGTAACAACCACTTACCATGTTTGTGCACAGGAAGGCAGAACAAGTAACAATGTATCTTTTTCCAAAGATACAATGTATCTTTTTGTCTGCAGGTGTTGTGCATGAGTACTGACTGCCATGTGACACTGCTTAGTGTGTTTATGCGAAGGAAGGTGAAAGCAGTAACAATGTATATCTTTGCAAGTTGCAATGTATCTTTTTGCCTGCATCCGTAAGATGTGTTTCCACACAGGCGAACAATATGCAAGTGAGACAGGCAATGGCAAATGTACATTTTCTTTGTAAAAAAGTCTTAGTATCATTTATGTTTAAAATAAATAATGTTTGACTTAAACCAT
Organism: Protopterus annectens; assembly: GCF_019279795.1. Taxonomy (NCBI): domain Eukaryota; kingdom Metazoa; phylum Chordata; order Ceratodontiformes; family Protopteridae; genus Protopterus; species Protopterus annectens. The sequence goes on along the minus strand of NC_056741.1, from coordinate 509,424,300 downwards.
GTTCTATCTACCTAATGTCCTGTATACCTCACTATCTTTACAAGGTGTGCCATGCACATAGTTGAGTCATAGCTCTAATTTCTGATGTCTATATTATCCAAACTGAGATTACATTTTACATGCTGACATGCTTCACCATGTGTGCACTAAGCTGTGCATCACATACACATTAATATTTAAAAAAAGCAATATTTTATCATGTTACATAATTTTATACATCTCCAATATGAACTATCATAATAATGAAACTACAAAACATGATGGGAGTGTGTGATCTGTCCTTGCCCAGACACTGCTTTGCAGCAGGAAACAGGACATACACTTATACATTCTTGGTTGTACATGTGTTGCTTACATATTTGGTGCAATGAGTGATCACACAACTGTTTATGAATATCTTTGTGCAACTGTAGCTCTGTCTTCTCTGTGTATTGTGTTCATTCTTCCCTTATATCTGCTGTAATGTCAGACATGCATTCCATAGTGCATTTTGTATCATTATCCTTTCACTGTATGATAAAAAGTACATGACAGTAAAAAAACATTTACCAGCAAAGACAGCAGTTTGTCTATTATTGAACATTATTGATAAGTGTGCTGTTTAGTTTCATTTAAAAGCATGCTAAAGTTATTTCTACACTTTGTAAGTGCATCATGAGTGACACACCCACTGCAGGAAACGTAGTCTAAATTGCTGTTGTGCTTTCATTCTCTCTCCCAATAATCATTCACAGTTGCAATCCATTAGCAACCAACAGTGTTGTAGAGCCTACACTATGTTTACATCTGATACCATACCTCTCAATTGTCCAGATTTTTCCATAATGTCCAGATTTTGCCTCAAAACTTCAGCCTGTACCTCAGTAAGTTTGTAGTTATCTGGCAAATCACTGGGATGACCTGAAGAATTAAATATAAAAAAAATACGTATATTTGAGTTTCAGGCTTCATGTCTTTTAGAAATTGCATTTTAACAATAACTCTGTTACTGCAGCTACTTTCTTAAGTTTATCAGAGCAGTATTTAAAATCTGTCCCTATTTTGGGGCCGTTTTCCCCTCATTATGTTGGTCTTTTTCCAGATTTCTTGGGGTATGAGGTTGATAGGTATGTCTGCTGCACAAAGTCAAAAGTTTGGTATTTAACAAATCTAATGAGTTCACACCTCATTTGCATCTTGACCATATTCAGAGGATTGAATCTATACATTGACAGTGGAAGTGTAGGACTCTTGCTATCTGATGTCAGAGTATCAGTAGCTTCTAATAATGATGTTGGCCAAACAGAGGCACAGTCAGGGGGTGCAAAAGTTAAATCTGGAACTGAGATTTACATTTAGCCACCCCTGGATTTCTGTCAAACAAAGTCAGTATGCTTATGCATACCTATTACACTGAGCCCTCAGATAATGGACAGGTGGAGGGTGAAACACAATCAGGGTAGTGCAGTTACTGTGGTTTCAGTACCAGTTGACTCTAGCCATAGCCAAAGTGTGGGGAAAGTGCCACAAAAGATTGTTTGTAGGGGAATCTGGAGGATGCTTGCTGTCCACCCTCCTCCTGATCCTGGTGTGTCATTATATGCCACTCGATGTATGTTTAGGGCTGTCATGGAAGCACAGGAGCATTCCACTAGGACCTCCAAAGACATGTTTAGGCCTGATGTGCGTGACTACCTCAGCTATGTGGTCAATTCAGTGGCTGAGATAAATGACATGATGGAACGGGCAATGTCTGTGATAGAATATTTGCTGGGAAGAGAACAGCATCCATATTTACACAGGTCAGCATCATCATTTGTTGTTAGCCAATGTGGCTGTACCTGATCATCCTCCTGTATTGACAATACTTCCACTGCACCATCAGTGGCTGAGATGTCCACACCTTGATGTGGTAGAACATGGGGTAGTGGTCATGGATGTACTTGTGGGAAGAACTTGTACAACAGGCATCAGTCATGTTTAGATGGCAACAGAACATCTGACCATGAACATTGATGTGTCAGTACAACTCCTAGAAGAGACATTTCTCACAGTCGGAGGGTGACAACAATGAACTGATACATCTAACATGCACAGCTCACAGCTGTCTGACATGCCAGACATAGAGCTACCACAGAGCTTGGCTGTGTTCTTGCAGACACTCACACACACATTTCACCTTGAGTGCTCATACAGACACATACATAACAAGGTACATGGGTCATTCATGAGGCATGAGGCATGAAGCTAATTCTGTGTTATTAGCTATTTGATAATAAGCTACATTTCTGCCTGCCTGCCCTTCTTTCTTACTCACACACACTCATTACTTTTGTGTCAGCCTTGGCCTTCTGTCCCCCCAAACAACACCCTGTACAAATGGTATATTTGGATTTAGGGATACATACATCTTTTGTCTTATGCACAGGGTGCAGAGCTTACTGAGTACTTAGTATATATGTGTTTGTGATACTCTTTTGAAAATTGTTTTGCTTTCTTACAGGTTTTTGTATTGTGTGTATCTTTGATGCATAAGGCCTATTAGTGGATAAATAAATAAGTCAGTCCTATCACATATTGTTGTCATTGCAGTAAAGCTCACACACATTCTACTTAGTTACATTAACAAGTAGCAGTATGAAAAGATCTGCTATTCATTTGTGTCTTACTGATTTATTTTCCTGTTCCAGGTTTAACACTTAAATTTAATAGTCCAGCAGTTAAAAGTGTTTTAATTCAGGGCTGCATCTGTGTGACACTAGCAGTATACAAACATTACATGGGTAAATAAAGGTTGTGAGTATTGCCTGGCATCAATTTTACTGAATGTATGTCCATAAGATGAAAGTTGTACCCCTTAGGAGGTCTGCATGTGTTCTGACTGTTGCCTCTTGTCCAGGGTGAGAGCATATTGTTCACTCCTGGTCTATATCATGTAATCAAAGTGCCGTAAATTCGACTGACATATGTTTGAACACATATGTCTGAAGTTACGGAACTTTGACTACCTATTAAAAAATAAAAACACAACGGAAAAATGTAAAACTTGTCTTATGCAGGGGGGCAAGCTCCCCTGCTCCCCCCATGGAGGGATGTGCCCCCCACACACTCCACTACTTAAATATACCAACCCCAAGATCGCACCACATTGAAGTGAATGGAAACATCTGCTTATGGAGATTTCTATTCACACACTCGAACATTTACATTTTCGAACATAAGGACTCGACCATATGTCATTCGAAATTGTCAATGTTTGACTACGTCATATAGACCCGTTCACACCTACATCTATCTGCACACTCAATGGGTTGGGAAGGTGGCCTAATGGTTAAGGTGTTTGCCTTACAAACACAAGGTGCAGGGTTTGAATCTCACAAGGGATAATTGGCTAGGCTTAAATTGGCTCACAAGGGCAGTTAGCTTAGTACTAATCTATGAACCTATGGGTGGACCACCTGTGAATCCTCACCTACATGTGGCTGTGGTGACCTTGCCAGTGAATGTGAGATGGGTGCCCCTTCTCCTTTGTGTTCTTGGGGAAGCTATTTTCTCAGGATAATATTGTGAAGGATAGCACAGAGAGTGAAATTTTCAGCACAATTGCTGGGATTGTACTGCAGGGATCATAACTTCAGCAGCCAAACCACACACTCTAAAATATTTCAAAGACCTTGTGGGATATCCTGCCTAGAAAACCTCTAGTAGAGCTGAGAGTTGTGCCAGATATGGGAGTCTTTTTAACTCAAGGGTTGCCAACACACACATTCCGGATGTTTTCCTTAGTGTTACACACAAGCTGGCAGTTAATGGAGTGGAAGCCATTTCTGTTTATGTACACCCTTCCCTGTTTCTTGTGCAGTGCTTTGATCTCAATGTGCGTGCAGTCTATGGCAACCATGACCTCAGGGAAGTGTGCTATGTAATAGAAATCCTGCATAGTTGTAGCTCTGCCCTCATGAGTATGGGGAAAATGTATGTAGTCACTAGTATGCTGTAACATAGCATTCAGGAATTGATGTAGGATCCTGGATGCTGATGAGTGTGACACTCCCAGCATATCCCTTTTGGTGTCTGGAAGGTAATACTCTTTGTGCTGCATATATCTCAGTTTTTACAAGTATTGGTCCCCCCCCCCCGCCAGTTTGTCCTTGCTCTCAGTGAAGACGGCAGAGGTTGTAGACTTCCAGTAGTGTGTTTCTGTCTACCCTCTACTGCTCTACTATCTCCACCTCATGCAGACCATAACAATTTAAACACCTTTCTCTTTCTTAACCAAGGTCTTTTAGCAGCAGCAGCATAGACTTGGGCCTATTGTACATACACATGCTGAAGAGCAGCAGCCCCTAACATTCCTTCTGTATAGAGTAGTTTCCCTGACTGTATTCTGTTAGGTTTTGGAATTTGAGGTGAAAACCTGCAGTGAGTATACACAATTGCATTATAGCTTGGTGAATAGAACCTCCATTGTGGATTGCTTGATTAACATGCAGTTCAGCTGCTTATGCTATCATTAGCATACCGCAATGTTAATCTCATTTGTGTGGCTCCACACAGCATGTAGAGCTGCTTACAGAATGCAAAGTGGTGAGCTTCCATATGACATGTACACAGTTTTAGTGAGCCATGTAGTGTCTATTGAATTCAGTCTAATTTGTGTGCTAGATCTGTGTATCTTGGGAACCCCAGTAAAGGTCTGTATATATCGAATCTTGATGACTTTATCAAAATAGAAAAACTTAAAATGGAACTCTTCGAATGCAAGTATTTAAAGCAGGAATCCCTATATCTGTCAAATATTCTAGCTCAGAAGTCATGCACTCTTGCATTTAAAGGATCTTTTTTCCTGTTTTCTCAAGGGTGACAGGACTGCAGAGTTAGAATAGGATTGTGTTTATCCTTGTCTTTTCAGTCTAAGATATGGCTGAAAATGGTCCATGGAACACTCCATTTACCTGCTTAGCAGATAACAAATACAATATATGATTTTTTCCTCCCTTGAGAGCCAACCTCTTCAGATTCCTAGAGTGGAATATTCCTTATTGAATCATGAAAATTTTCAGCAAAAAGTGTGCCCTTAACTAATATAAAAACATTTTTTACTTTTCACTAAATAAAGTCTCTATTACATATTTCTCATTGCATTAATTGATATAAAATGTATGCATTTGTTCCCTAGTATTCAAGTTTAATGCTATATTTAGAATACAATTAAAAATATATTTTTCTGGAGTATCAGGACATTGGCACATTTTCATATTTTTCCATAGTAATAATAACAAAACCACTAATAAAGGCAACAAACTTTAATAATGTCTGTTTTCATCCAAACATAAGAGATCATAATTAAAGGTTTGTTTACTATAGGTTTAGATTTTACTTTTTATGCATCTACCACTGTATTTACTTTCTTGTCTGGTATTTATTTTTACCCACAGGACAAAACTGACCAAATAAGGAATGTTTGTGGAAATATGGACAGGTGGTAAATCTATCCTTTCCCATGATTCTGTTATTGAGAAAGAGAAAATATAGGTTCATATGTTCATAGGTAAGTACTAGGCTATCTGCCCATGGGCATTTATAAGCTTAGCCATAGAGTGATGGCTTTCGCCTCCCAATTAGATTAGTAACCTGGGCCTCTGTCAACAGGGCTCCTGAAGTGATCCCAGGGTAGAACTTATGATTACCCATCCACTCATCAAGATTTCTCTTGAAGAGGGTCAGAGAGGAGCTCTGTCGAATATGGATTGGGATTCTATTCCAGAGTGAGGGGAGTCGCTGGGACAGGAATCTATCCCTCCAGCATGCCCTGTTTATTGTTGTACATAGGTTCAAGTTGCTAGAACGAGTGGTTCTGAGGGATCTCGTTTTTTTGAGGTGAAGCATGTCCATTAGTTCAGAGTTTGACATGGCCCTATAGGTCAGGCATAGGTCACTTCTGAGTAGACGGTAAGCGACTGAGAAGAGCTGGAGCTTTTTTAGTCGTGCTTCATAGGGTAATTGTTTGAGGCCCTTAATCCTCTTAGTGAGGTACTTCTGTGGTCTTTCTAGTTGTTCCAGGTGTCTAGTGAGGTACATCCCAAATGGGGCATTGTACTCTATTATGGGCCTAATGAGTGAGGAGTAAAGGGGCACAATCACCTCCTTGGATCTGGATGAGAAACCCTTTGTGATCAGGTGTGCCATATACAAGGATTTCCTGACTGTTTTGGCTATGTGGTTATCAAAGGAGAGCATGCTATCGACTTGGGTACCCAGGTCCCTAATTACTTCTTCTGTACTTAGTGGATTCCCATCTATGTGGTAGTTCGTAGGTACTTTATTTTTCCCAAATGGGATTACTATGCATTTTTTGGCATTTAGCTTGAGGCCGTGACTTTGACACCAGGGGTTTGTCTCTGTGAGACCCTTTTGCAGGATGTCTGTGTCAGCTGGAGAGTCAATTATTGCACCCAATTTACAGTCATCTGCAAAATTGGTTAGCCACAGTCCCTCCGCCTTTGCCTGTACTTCGGAGGAATATATACCGAACAGGAGGGGTCCCAGGACTGAGCCCTGTGGGACTACGCTTGTGACTGGTTTAGAGTCAGACATGGCGCCACTCTTACCATGTGGGTTCTGTCTGAGAGCCTATTGACAACCCATCTCGTGACATCGGGGTTGATATTTAAGCTGGTGAGTTTGTCTATGATTCTTGAGTGTGGGATGGTGTTGAATGCCTTAGTGAGGTCCAGATATGCTGTGTGGACCACCTTCCCTTCATCTATGGCCTTGGTGACTGTTTCAAAGAAGTCAACCAAGTTCAGGAGGCAAGATCTGCCTTTAACAAAGCCGAACTGGGTGGGGTCCAGTGTCTGGAGGTTCCCAATGTCCCTGTTAATGAGCTCCATGATAATGCATTCCGTGGCTTTGCAGACCAAGCTAGTCAAGCTTATAGGGTGATAGTTCCCAGGATAAGTTGTGGCACCACCTTTGTGGAGTGGTACAACTGTTGCTGTACGCCATTCTGTGAGTACATAGCCTGTAGAGAGGCTAAGTTTGAATAGTGATTTGAGATGGGGGATTAGTTAATTTTGAAGCTCGTATAAGACACAACCTGGGATAGCATCTGGTTCCATTGATGCTGTGTTTTTGGCCTTTGTAAGGGCTGTCTTTACTTGTGTGTCTGAGATATCTAGAGCGCAACATTCTTCTGAGATGGGTGCTAGCCCCTTTGGTGGAGAGGGGGGGGGTGAAGTTTGCACTGAACTTGTCAGCCAGGATGTTGGCAATGTCGGTTGGTTCAGTGTATTTATGGCCATTATGCACTAGCTTGGAGCATACCTGAGAGTTTGCCCCTAGACTCTTGACATAGTTAAAGAAGGCCTTGTGGTTATTCTTAGAGTCATTGGCTATTTTTCTTTCGAAGTTGGCCTTGGATGATTTAATGAGGGAGAGCAGTTTTTTACTGATGTTAATCAGATATGCCTTCTTATTTTGGGATTTTGTTCTATCTTGCAGGAGTTTCTTCCTTCAGTTGTAAAGTTTATTTATGGCCGTGGTCCACCAGACTGGTATATTAATATATTAATATATAATAATATATATAGGTATATTAATAGTTACATATGCTGCAGGCATTTTATTGCTCTCTTGTGGAATGTCAATGTACATTCTTACAACACTTTTTAAATGTTTTTATTATATTAATTTATTTATTTATTTACATAAAGCATGGTTTCCGTACTTAATTCTGCAAATACTGCTGTACAGACTAAAAGTATCACAAGAGGTCTTTCTTTTGTGAGCATTACAAGAGGTCATATTTATCTTAAATATATACATCACAGACACTAATCACAAGTGAAAAACAAAAGAAGTTTGCAGTTTACAATATTCAGTGAAATATTACAGCCCTTTTAGTATAAAAATGCATATAAAAATTACAGTTGTCACACAATTTTAAAAAAACTTAAATCATAATTAAATATATTTTTGGTTGTCTAGATGACTGTAAGCCTTAGCAGATTTAGGCTATGAAATAAAATCATTTATACCCTATTTACCCCAAGTCAGATTAGTAAGGATCTAGAACACGTCTTATAGTTCTGAAAGAGGTGAATGTCTTTTTACCTTGTTGGTTTTTGTCTGAGAATACAGGGCTGCTAAAAACATATCTATCAAGATAATTGCTTCACGTGATCCCTTGTTGTCTTTTGGCGGCAAGGTCTGAATTCTTCTTTTCTTTAAGCACAGGTTTCTCCTTCTAAAAACAGCACTGATGTCTATAAAATGTATATTATTAATAATCTGTAACAGTCTTGGAGAAAGAGTACATTTATAATTTAACTATACCTCTACAGACTAGAAAATAATAAAGAATTACTTTAAAAATATCACCGTGGTGCGGTGCTAACAGAACAATTTCTCTTCATATTCATGAATATAACAGTCAAGTTTTAACATATCAATAATTTCTGTCAGCAATCTTGTACTTGCAGACCCTCCCTCTCCAGGCCATGCTAAAAGAAATCCATGCGTTTCCTTTTTTATTGCCACAAACTCAGATATAGGGTATATTTATTGCTTAATTGTACATATATAGACTACTGAATACATTATCATTTAAAAAATACTAAAACACCATACCAGAAGGCACGTTAGGATCTTTAATTAAATGTTTAAATACTTTCATTCCATATGCTCTGAAACTTCATCAGAAACACTGTAATCAGCTGTATCATTAATTTAAAAAGCCTTAAAGGTACCATCAAGTGCTCTCCATTTAAAGATATACCACACATATACCGCACATGAAAATAACTTCCTATTATTAAAATATTCATATAAATCATCATATAAAAATTATATGAAAATGTTTAAACCACATATAAAAAAGTGCATTTGAATTAATTTAAATAAATTAATGCATCATAATCTGGCAGCTTTGATCTTAAGAATAGGCATAATTGAAATTACATCCTTAATTCTGGGGGGGGGGGGTATGAATATTAAGCAGCAACTGACAAAAGAGTTCCCTCTGCTCTAATAAAAGTTCCCAATCTACCTCCTACTGGAATAAATGACTTTGTATAATGCACTGAATGCAAACTTTTTTAATTCTCTGTATTCTACTGAATGTTTATACAAAACATTAATGCTACTCGCTTTACTAATAGAGTAATTATGTTGGTAAATCCTGGTTTCTAACGGTCCCACCATCTTGCCAAGGTAAAAGTCGGGACAGGAAGAACAAAAGGCAATGTATACCACACCTTTTGTATTACAATTATAATTCCCCTTAACAGAAATTATATTGAAGAAACCAGGGACCAGAACGTGTGTGCCCTGCATTATAAACCTACAATGCTTGCAGTCACCTCAACGTTTCATACCTAAATTCCTATAAGAGGTCCCAAGTAAATCCTTATTCTTTTCCATAATTGCCTTCAGATTTTTACAGTTTTTTGTGCACAAATTTAGGATGCTCCCCCAGTTTATTAAACAGTCCGAATGTACCAAACACACTTTTCCAGTGGCAGTCAATAACATTTTTAAAAGAAAAAATGTTTTTATTGAAATGAATGACAAAATCTTGAGATTAATCAGTATTCTTCTTCTTTTTTTATTGTTACTTAAACTGTTTGACTGACCCAAGAGTGAACCATAATTAGTGTACCTAGTCCTAGTAATCCATTTTGTAAGATCCTCCAGTAAGCTGGGTGGAAATCCACAATCCGTAAGGAAGCTGCAATGCTTAACAGCTTTCTGGTTAAAAATGCATTCCTCATACTTAATCTGATAACTGACTTTGACGAGATTATTTTTTGCCAAAGAATCCAAGAGACGTCAAAGGGGTTATTGACTATCAAAATGCAGACAGGCATTAGAAAAAATGTTTTTTCTATATATATTTAACTCATATCTGCTACCCACCAAATTTTGTACACAATGATATCCAAATAATTTATTGATACATCACTTGACTGACACTTGAAGTTCAGGAAATTGGTAAAATGGTTCAAGAAATCAACCATATGCTACAAATCCTCGATAGTACCTTTCAGTATAACAAATATATCATCCAGGTACCTCAGGTATGTCTTAACTATGGAGAAGAGGGGTAAATTAAAAATTCTTGTTGTTTCCCAATATCAGTGTATCATATTATTGAAAACAAGGGTCAAAGCTGCTCCCATCACAACATCTCTGTGCTGCTTAAAAAATTCCCCCTTATAGTTGAGAAAATTGTTAGCAAGGAACAATTCCATACATTGATATATAAGAATAATCATGGAATGGTCCAACTGGTTACCAGATGCCCTAGCCTCAAAAAAACATCATGCTCCATCATATGGAATGAATGAAAACAAGTCTTTAACATCGACAGCAACAAATAAGCTCTCAAGCAAAGAGGTACTATCAGCAAGGATCTGAAAAAAATGCCAAGAGTCCTTTAGGAGATGTTTTCCCCTCTGAGACGGATTTCAGTTTAAAGTACACACATTTTGCTGATGCTTATATCTTAGAACCTGGTGATGCTGCAATCTATCTCTGGGGGTGGGGTCAACCTCTGATTTAGAAATTTGGGAATTCTAAAAATGCATTTATTCAACATTTGTTTACCAGGAAAGTCTGACTTGGAACAAACCAATTTTCAGTGGTGACCCGGGGAGAAATGCTCCAGATGCATATCTTTGTAATATGAGAGGAAAACAGAGCACCTGGAAGAAACCCACATGAATGCAGGGCAGACATGCAGACTCTGCACAGAAGGCACCCCACCCTAGAACCGAACCAGAGAACTTCTTGGTATGAGATGACAATGGAAACCACTAGACCACTGTTGTTTGACCTCCACATATTCCCTCATCTTAGGTGGTATATCATAAGTAATAATCCTGCAATGCCAAGTCAGTGCCATAATAGGCAATGTTTATCTCATTCCAAGAGACGTCAGTAAAAAAATCTCCATTGCTTAGACATTCAAACATTTTGGAGGAATACATATGATGGTCCAAAATTACAACCGCCCCCTTGTCAGGCTTCATAATACACAGGTTTTTATCACTGGACAAATAAAACAACAAATTTCTCTCTTCGGGTGTCAGATTGTAAAACCTATTTTTCTTTTTATAGCACCACTCTCTAATGTTATTCACACACAGCTGTACAAACAATCCAATGAGCAGTGCTAAGGGAGGATTAAAGGTATTACCTCTCCCCAGGCAATCATCTAAAACACTCTCTTTTTTAGATGCCATGATACATTTTAGATTTATTTTCCTAGTAAAAAGCCTCAGTTCAGTGAGGGTGTCACAATGTTTAATTGGCTCAAGGGCACAAACTTTTACCTCTTTTGAAAGAGTGAGACAAATACAGGAGGAATGGTTAATGGGGAGAAATTGTAAATTTTGCATCGACAAAATCAAAAACAGCACCTGCATTTCCCATATCTGAACCATCTGAGAAGTCTATTTCTGCATTCTTATGTTTTGATATGTTTTCTTCCAAAAATCCTGTCTAGAAAATCCAGGTTGGGTATTGGGGGTATTATATGCTTGCCTCCTTCATTTCTCCTCCAGTCCCTTGGATAATAATAAAAATAAAAATAATATTAAATAATAATAAGTCCAAAAAAAAAAACAAAGAGAAGGAGTGGGATGAGACAAAAAAGGAGACAATTAGTAACTTCACAGATAATATGCAAAGCTTTCTATAATTAATTTGCTTTGTTCTGTTACATTTTAGTTTTAATAGTACCAACTGCTAAGTAAACCTTTATTACTTTGAACATTATCCTGTTCCTAACACACACGCGCACACACACACACACACACACACACACACACACACACACACACACACACACACACACTATAGTACAGATCATATTGCACCCTGCAATAGTTCATGGGTGCATATATTGCACATATGCATGTTCCATGTACACTGAATACACTTAATAACTGGCCTTTCAAGCCACAGGTATAGGGGTCTGCACTTCAAATGCTATAATAATGAATATGTAACAGTACTGCATTTTTATTGATGAAAACCTAAAACAGCATTGTAAACAACTGAGTTTTATATTTGAGTAGTGCGGTATTTGAACCGACAACTAGTGGCTACTGTAATACTGTACTGTTCTTTTGGAAAACAGCATGACGCATTCCTTTTACCCTTTATATATTCATTTTCTCTGTTATCTGACAATGTGCAACTGTTGCTTTGTGTTACAGACCAAACCTCTCAAACATTTAGAGCAGGATATCCACACAGATCATAAAAGTGGGGGTACAATTACCCATAAATAGGAACATATTTTAAATTTTGCTCTTACACACATGGAAAGTTGCATAGGATTTGTGTTACCATACATTTTGACACTCATTATTTAGTGACTGCAATATCAATTATTTGTCAGACAGCCATACATCTTTCTATGAACAGATCATAACAGTGAGTCATAAATGTGGATATTCAGCAAAAATATGGGCAGTTGAGAGCTACGCTACAGAGTAATGCATGCATGCGACTTTTTGCAGATCTGACACGCATTCCCAATTTTAGATCACTGTATGACATAACTAATCCATCTTTAACTGTTCAGGCTGCAATAAAAGTACATTATTTAATTATGATTACGTACCACAAACTTCTCTCATCCTGGCCAGTTGCCTGGCATGGGACCTCACATTTGAGGCCCTCTTTTCTGCAGTTGTGGAAAGAGAAAAAAAACATTATGAATATCATGTTTTACCATATTCAGCTTTAATATTTCCAATTAATAAAGGCCATGAATACTTACACATCTGTGGGGTGTTCCCTGCATGACAGTCCCTGATCCAACAGTCAATGGTATCCCATTTCCTCCACTGGAGATCATCAAAATGGTGACAACAGTGTTCCCCAGTTTGTGGGATACCAGTTGCCTTGGACAGAGCCCTAGCCAAACTACACCAGACTGCAAATTTGTATTGCAAGCCTGTATAATTTCCCTGCAGGAGGTGGGGACCATGATCCTTAACCAGGAGCCCAATAAAGACATTGGAGTCCTGCACAGCCCAGCGTTACACCTGGAAGTGAACACCCTCTCCATTGACACCAGCCATGTCTCCACAAGATCAAGCTCAATGTCTAATATGCATTTCCTGCCAGTTCCACTTGAATAAAACATGTTTCCCCACCAAATGTGCTTACTGAGAGTGCACGGTCTCTACATTTGCTACAGTTGAAAAAGCTGCCATACGCTTACCATCGCGCAAACAAATGCAATTGTTTTACCATGTTTGCATGATGGTAAGTGGAGCGCATCTTTTACAAATGCAGCAAACAGTATACAGTGCTCAATCTCAAGCAATGCAATTCCAACTTTAGTTCATGTTCAGCCACTTGTGGAAATCTGGTATTCAACTGAGAGAGTAGAACTATACATCGATCAACATTTTGTCATATCAGCAAAACTATTTCAAGTATTATAAGTGAAAGGAACATAATTTAATGTGGAGCATATGAAAAATGTATATGGAATATGCAGCATTTGAACCCAGGATCATATAGACAGTAGTCCCACACTTAAAGCTCTTCCTACAAGGATGTTGAGGCAATACTTGACTATGAGGCACTTTATCTGTATATGTACTAATGTCACAATGGTATAGGAAAAGTTTGCATATCTTGTGCTAAGACCCAGGACCACCCGCAGTCCAATCTGGCACTTAACACCTGTCACCACAGGATTAGTTACATGAACTCACCTATATTACTGTTAATTGTTAACTTCATGGCATTAGCATAGCACAGCCTCACTTATCATGTTTGCATGATGTGCACCACTATTAATTGAGTGCATCCAGTTTCCATTTTTGGATGCCTGGGTCATGTCTGAAACATGGATGGTCCAGTTGTGCAAACTAGTGGTGCATCAGGCAAACACGGGAAAATAAATAAATAAATAAATAAATAAAAAGAGAGAACAGTAAAGAATTACACATACAATACTAATTAAGACTAATCATGATACGCTATATATATATATATATATATATATATATATATATATATATATATATAGACTTACAATGAAGTGCATAGCTCTCCACCTGTTAGAGTAAGACATCTGGACCAAGCAATAAATAATGACAGGATAAAGGTCAGAATACTGGGTCAATTTTTACATATTGCTGTTACAAACTTAGACAGTTAATGGAATAACAGGTGTCACATTAGCATGACATTTCTGATGAAGATGAAGTCTGACTCTGAAATGTCTGGCATTATTTTCTGAATTCAGTCCTCCAAGATTTTATAATGATAACAGGCCACAAATATGAGGCAAACATCTGGACATTCTGCAAAAATATGTATATGTGAGTAGTATGTGGAAGTGCTATCCACATTCACAGAGAGGATTCATAGCCAGATGCACTGTTGTGTGCTGCAAAACCTTGTTTAAACGTGCCGCACCTTATTACTATGCACGGAGTGCTGCTGAGGGCTGAGCATGGTCATGTACACGGATACACTCTGTATAGGCTCTACATGGAGCCTACAAGGAGTTTACCAAATCCAGCTGATTCTCTAATATTTTTTTAAGGTTTACAGATTACATATTACCCTTAATGCTGAGGTAATAAATACAAGGGAGTTTTGCTGTGACAGGAGTGGATAATAAGATTATGTACATTTATATGATTGGTACCTGTGCTATCACAGAGGTTGTGCTATATTTCACACATGCACTGTGGCATAGCACCACTACTTGTATGATGGATAGAAAATGCATGCATGACAGCTAACAAGTTTCTTGTGGATGCTTTCACATTATCCACATGATGGGTTAAGCATGCAGTAGTATTTCTCCATTACTGCACATTGCTAAATTTTGTATTATTGAACTGTCTGGCCCAACCTTGCTGAAATTAGAGGATGACTCATGCATCACCTCACTGGGAATGTAGGTGGGCCTTGGCAACCCATCCCATGGCACCTATTCACTAGAAGAACAGTTCCATCTATATGTAGGACTGGCTTTCTACCATGTTCTGTTTGCAGTACCAATTATGTCTAACTGGTAGAGCTGCTGCAACATTGAAACCATTCACTGAATACTCTACTGTTTCAGGATTTTCTCTCTCTCTGCTTTGCATTGTAAAATTCCAAAATATTTTGACATTGCAAGCTCAGGCACCTTTCAGGAATCAGGCTTTGGGTTCTGTCTGTCCTCTTTAATGAATCACAGTTGAAGAATAGTAGAACTCATGGAACTCTTGTTTATGGAATTAGGTATAGGGTTACTGCTCAGTGTCGTATGTTACATATGCCAAAAATGTTTAGGCATCCAAAGGAGGATGTAAATCAGACATGCCACACACATGGTTAATTGTTTCTAGGCATAAAGCTAGTTTATATATCTATAAATACATATATATATATATATATATATATATATATATATATATATATATATACATATATATATATATATATATATATATATATATATATATATATATATACATATACACACAAACACACACACACACACACACACACACACACACACACACACACACACACACACACGTACATGCAATATCATTACAACTGAATATTTTTGCCTGGCACTTGAATTTTTTGCAAGAGAAGAAGCCGTGGTAATTTTGTATGCAGCTCAAGAAGACTGTGAGCAGGTTTTCCATTTTCAAACAATTAACAATAATTAATTTATCAAGCAGCTCTGCAAGTTGCAGACACACAATACAGTCTGCATGTTAGACTGAATAAATGTTAATGATTTGCAGCAAAAGGTTCATCTTTTTATAACAGGGCCCCCACTTTATTTTTATCTGTCTCTCTCTCTCTCTGTTGGTATCATACTTTCAGTCTGGCTTCTATGAAGTGATACAGACAAAAATCTTAACTGAAGTACAATCTACACAGCTTCTCAGATGTTTAACCATAATCCCATTGCTACTCTGAAAAATATCAAAAGTGCAAACAAAAACCAAAATGGTATTTGGCAAAGTGTTCTTATTCTGTCCTGGGTCGTGCTTAAAAAGTGTCCTTTATGCCAGCCCAAGTACCAGGTTTTCCAAAGAAAAAAAATCCACATTCTTAGCTATTAAAAAATAAATAAAACATCATAGTCCCTTTTCAGCTGATGTTACAGGATAAGCTCTGACTCATTTTCTCACAAGTTGCATATTTTTGCAGTGGGCTTAACAGATCTTTAGACAATTATTATTTTTTTCCACCCAAGAGTAAAGTCGAACTGAAGTTTAGCATACTGTGTATTTCTTTCCCTGACATCTATGCTAGAGCCTCAGTTTATAGCTGTATATGATTGCCTGATAGCTGTTACTAGTAAAATACAAATGCATATATCCAAAAAAAAAAGATACAACATTAAGCCATTGTCACAAATTTAGTTAATTCCTCTCTTACATAAAAGGGCATTGATGGTGTTTTTTTGTTTGTTTTCCTGTACATTTAAATTGTGATTATTAATCACAGTATGTCTGCCTGTATTTTTTTCATGATTCTGTCAGACTGATTTTGTATATCAACAGCTGTAAACTGGAATATAATGATTTCATTTTATTTCCTTTACCTGTGGTTAAGATACTCACCTTGACAAAACTAATTCCCGAAAGCAATTTTCTTAAAAGATGACTATTTTTTGGCCGTGGGAAATATCTGTTTCTGAGTGTGTGTTTGTATGCATGTGTGTGTGTGGGTAGATGTGGATATGGATATATGCATATGCGTGTGTGTCTCTGTATGCTTTTGTGTAATTTGGTTTGGGGTGAATGAGGGAGCACAGGTCAATGTCCTGTTCAGGCTATGTTCTTTCTTCTCCTATACTTCACAGTATCAGGATCAAAATCAATACATAATAGGGAAAAGAGGCACTTCCCACATGCCCCAACATTCTTTGCGTATCAGGGTGTACAGTAACACAATCACATGCAAAGACACACACACACACACTCGCGCACGCTCGTGTGTGTGTGTGTGTGTGTGTGTGTGTGTGTGTGCACATGTACATACAGATTGATACACGCATCTGTCTTTGCACACATATGCACATGCACATTACATGTCCAAAGGCAAGATGGATAGTGTACCAACCTGCCTGCCTTACTTAATATGTAGTAGCAAAGCAAAGGACACTAAACAAAACTTCTATGTGCAAATGAAGAACATGCAAATTCTGCATTTCTTAAGGCTTTTTTGATCTTTTACTCCATAATCCTGATCAAATCTTTTTTCTGTCAAGGATATTTAATTAAGTTGTTTTTTTTTCTGTTGAGTTTATGGTTGCTTTTTTAGGAAGTAGAAAACATCATATAAATTGCAATTCATACCAGTTACAGCAAAATTACAGAAAGAGCATAAGGAGACAATGATTGAATACACTGTGATTTTTCAGACATACCACCTCATTTTATTTTTCAAAACAATGACTGCTTTTACAACAATATGACATGTAGTTTAAACTTTCCTTACCTGCATTTCTCAGTTTTTTGTTCCTTACAATAGATAAAATAACAAGGGTGTTTCCAAGTATGTCCATGACTGTTATAAATACCATCACACTAGTCAGAAAATTAGTTAGACTCTGTGAAAACTGAGTTGATAAAACAGTATGATTGGATGCAGACGTTGTGCCGTCCATACAGGTAACATTTTCAGTAGATCTCTTCATGAATGAAATGGATAAGTATTTACTTTGATCCTTTGCCAGGTTAATGTTTGTTTTGGTGTTCAAAATGTCAGTCTCTTCAAACACAAATTTTATCTTTGTATAAAATGAATCAACTCACGGAATTAATAATTCTTGTTGAGTTCATTGGGTTTTTTTTTTAAAAAATGACATTTTGAAACTGGACATCAAAATAATTTCAGATAAAATGACAAACATAAATCTGTGTTAGGTTGTGGAAACATTCTCAATTTAATACATCCATTAAGTACCTGATGACATGAAAAGAATAAGGGAAAGACAAGAACCAGTAATTTGCCTCACCTAAAGCCACTTACAGATTCTAAAAATTGCCAGTTCTAATAACTAATGAAAAATCTAACCATATTATCAGTTGTATGACATGCGGTATGGACATAGTGATAAGAATAATGCATTTAAGTTGCAGATCTACAAAACCGTGCCTGTGTACCAGTTACTGTAATATTTATATATCATCAAACATGGTCTCAAAGGAATTATTTTGTTATCCACACCAAAGACTTAATTGAATGGATGTAATCACTATAACTATGAAGTAAAATTTATAAGTAGTCATTTTTGCTGTGGAGAGTACCATTTATATATAAAATCTGAAAACAAAAATTCCATTTTTAAAATTATGCCTTTTTTATTTCTTGCTTACTGGTCACCTTGCATGCAGAGCAATAATGTAGTAGTACATTTTGTATTAACATTTATCTTCACTCTTCAGTTAGCTGTCTTTTATTTGCTTTTGCATGTTGATAGATGCTGGTCTTATATTGTCACATGGAATATTTCACTGCAGCAACAAAAGCCACATGATACGTAATTTAATATGAATTTAGAAGAGATTGCTCCATATTTCACTGAACACATGCATTTGCCTTGCATATATGGGCAAGATCGTAGAAGATTTATTGAAATTTTGAATAATTACTGTGCAATATTATTTACAAATCAACCTTATAGTAGAGTAACTCACACTCAGAATGGATCTTTCGGAATCCCCTGCTATATCTGACATACAAGCAGTTCAATATGAGCTACATGCCTTGTCTTATTCTTACTGTACCTACCATTATGGTTTAGCAGTAATTTTTTTTCACTAAAGGAATAGTGAGAGCAATATCACATGCATATTATATCAGTATTCTTTGGGGTGAATGCAGTGTCACATGCACATTATAATAGTTTGCCTTGGGGTGAACTCAGTGTCATATGCACATTATAACAGTATACATTGAGGTGAGCACAGTGTCACATGCGTATTATAACAGTATGCTTTGGGGTGAGCACAATGTCACATGCATATTATAACAGTATTCTTTGGGGTGAATGCAGTGTCACATGCATACTATAACAGTATGCTTTGGGGTGAGCCCAATGTCACATGCATATTATAATAATATGCTCTGTAGCGAGCACAGTGTCAAATGAATATTATAACAGTATGTTTTGGGGTAAGCCCAGTGTCATATGCATATTATGACAATATGTTTTGGGGTGAGCACAGTGTGACATGGATATCATAACAGTGGCCGGGATTCACTAATCCTCCTTGTAAGACTAACTAAGTCTTACATGGACACTGCAGTGTAAGGGTATGATGTCAGCGCATCATGTATATTCATGAGGGTGCACTGACTCAACTATAAGGCTTACACGGACTATGCGCAAGTGCAGGGGGCATGTCAGACTGCCAAGCAGTCCAAATATCCACACCCCTGCAAGTGCATAAACAGCAAATGTCAACAGAAGTGAGCGAGTCCGCTTAAATGTCCACAAACCCAACACTACACTCCCCAACATTCTAAATCCCCGTACAAGTTAAAAATTTAAAGGTTTCCTTTTTATTTATGATTCCCAACATATTTGCACATGTATGCACAGGTTTGCTCATTGCTTAGCTACAGTTAGCAGTGTAGACATCGAAGAGGATAATAAACTATTGATATGCAAATTAAGGGAAATAGCAATAGCGTAGTGGTAGAGCCCTTGCACAAAGGGTATGCATTCCGGGTTCGAGTCCAGCCACTCCACTAACTATTTTCTGTAGGAAATGTGTGCATAAAAAGAATTCCTGACATCTACCTTTTAAATCCCAGTAAAATGCATTGAAATGGCCAATGCGTTAGTGAACAATATTTTATATAAAAATAAGAAGGTGGAATGGTCATGCATACTGACAAATGCATATTTAATGTATCTTAAGCAATGTGAAGCACTGCTAAGCAAAGTCCACTAGTATTAAGCACAGTGAAGTATAATTGCTCATACCTTAACAGTGCTTTAACTAGCGCAATAGTTTTGCGCGGAGCTGCGCATCGCGCCAACTAGCGCAAACAAAACATGTTTGCGCAGAGCTGCACACCGCGCCAACTGGGGCAACGTTGGGCAACATCAGGCAGTGTAGAGCAACTGCTCATAGCTTAGCATTGCTTTAACTAGAGCAATAGGATTATGCAGAGCTGCAAATCGCGCCAACTAGCGCAACATCAGGCAGTGTAGAGCAACGTTGAGCAACGTTGGGCAATGCTGAGCAAAGTCGGCTAAACACAGCCTCACCTCCTATCCGGTCTGGCCAGTAGTAAAATAACAAGCAATGACAGGCTTTGAACCTGGGATACTGTGCACTATAATCACAGTACTAAACCATTAAGCCATGACAGCTTTAAATATGTATGCATTTCCAACACACTCAAACATAACAATGGAAGTTTACCCATTGCTAAGCAGGTGTGTTCTTTGCTGAGATTTTTCAAAACTGGCCAATCACAAATAAGTGAGCGAAATGAGGCATATTTAAGCTCCATAGGCAGGAATAATTGCCATAACTGGTTGTGGCTCCCATCTGCAGACAGTACGGCCCGTGCTGGAGAGGGCTCTCATTTTCGAGCGCAACGGTGGGGCATTGAGGAATCAAAATATATGGTTTGGCTCCTCATCCATCATCATGATGCAAGACTCCTGCAGGGCCAGTTCCAGGGCACAGAGTACAAAGTGGAAGCCTGGAACCAGTTAGCACATGATCTCACCAGTGCCACAGGTGTCCCTCGGACTGGTGAGAAGGTCAGACACCACCATGCAGACCTGAAGAGACGCAAGGAGGACCAACTGAACCACTGGATACAGGAGGCCCATGGAATGCCAAATGCCCCACTACTGAGTATGTAGCCATGGAATGAAGTATGTAAGAATTGCTATTGTAGTCTATATTATGGATAGGTATGTCTCAATATCCCTTCATTTACTTCACAGCTGCAGGTGTCCGTGCTCTGAATCAGCAAGCCTATGCAGATAGGCTGCTAAGGCTGCGCCACCAGGCAGGTTAGTAAATATTCTGCATGTGTGGTCATATAAAAAAAGTGAGAGAGCCTGAAAAAGAGTGTTGTAACCCATTATTAAAGGTACAAAAAGTGCAGAATAACGTCTCTGCATGTACTGCCATATAAAATAAGTGAGACAGCATGAAAAGGTGTTGTAACCCATTAATAAAGGCATAAAAAGTGTGGAATAACTTCTCTGCATGTACTGTTATATAAAATAAGTGAGACAGCATGAAAAGGTGTTGTAACCCATTAATAAAGGTATAAAAAGTATTGAATAAAAGACCACTCCATGCACTGATATATCAAATAATTGAGAGAGCCACTTTTTTAGTGTGTAATGTTATTAATAAAGGTATAATTCCTGGAGTGTGTCTGTGTCACTTTCTTCGATATGTTGTTGTACCCTTGCATGATAGAAATAGTACTGTTGCATTACGTGCAGTCAACCCACACATGGGTAGGCCCATATAAAGTGGATGAAGGGAGTGCCAGTAGCTGTTAAGCATATATACAGTCCTCAACTGTCAGTTAATGGCCGACATGTACAGGTTAATCTGGCACATGAGTAGCTTGTTAATGTGTTCCACAGAAATGTCAGTATGCTGCTAGAAATGTAGGGGACTGTTAACATATACCTGATAATGTCACCTGAACACATCCAGATATGTAGATACATAAATATAAATGAAAAATATAAATATGTAGCAGTAACATCTGCATCCAGGACAGTTTGTATGTCAGATACAGGTCAGGTATATCAAGAACTAGCAAAACCCATTACACAATTTAACGGACATTGCCTAGTGTAATACTACATGTAGATGATATTTAACTGCAGTCAATAAGAATGTAGTGTAAGCTATAAGTATAGATAAGTTGTTAATGGAGGCATCTTTTTACACCCTACTGTATGTGCATAAACAATGCAATTCCGCACCTCAATGGGTATGTCTAATCTCATAACATTTGTTGGGGCAATTGTCCTATTGTTATATAAATATCTGCATATACTTCAATGCATGTGCCCTGTTCACACACCACAAACCTGGTGGCCTGTTGCCACCAATCAATCCTGCATGCTGTTGGAATGTCCACTGTTGTTCTATATATGCATGTGTTATGCTTGCTTTTCAACTGTTGGAACTCTGGTGTGTTGGGTTAATGGGAATACTACTGTATGCTGTTACAACTAAACTGGAATGCTGTTGGATATTACTAATCCATATTGTCATTAAATCCTCCTAAATATAGAACGTATGGGAAGGCCGGTCCCAGTAGACCCACCTGTCCCACCTCAGCTGGCAATGGCACCTGGCACCAGCAGTTTCGGTGCCCAGCCCGGGACCCCCTCCTCTGTTGGTCCTGTGCCACCTTCAGGTGAAAGCACTGCAGGAGATGGGGCTCATACACCCGTGCAAGTGTGGGTGGAGGAGGGCCACCTATCACCCTCCGAATGGTCCGGGCTGTGGTGCGTAGGGAGATCCAGTGTTCAGTCACTGATCCTCTATGCCAGCATGGGGCAAGAGTGCCATGACTCATGGGTGAGACTGCCCCTCCTACACAGCCCCCAGGACAGCCACCCCTAGGCTGTGAAGGTGCAGTGGTAACTGCCCGTGGGTGGGGATCTCAGTTCCACTGTTGCCATCTGTGGGCTCATGGGCTTGCAATTTCCAAACACCCTCCCCTGTCAATGGTGTTCACCCACACCATGTGTCATACTATGCCCCTGGATGCATCTTGTTTGTATTATCTGTTTACCTCTCCAACCTACCTCCCAAAATATACCTACTTCCCCTACCCCACATTCCACTCTCACCAGAAAAAAAAAATGGGCAATCTGTGCCCCCAAAAAAATTACGCCCCATACATAGCTGCCAAATTCGCACACATGCTGGACACAAACAGAAATTTAATTGGCAGTACAACATACTTTGTTGTCCTCACCCCTCTCTCATGGCTGGAAGGTTTCAAAATTCCACTCAAATTACTAGTATATGCACAGCTGTTGCTGTTAAAGAAATTGGCAGCTATGGACCTTCCCTACACCAGTCCTGCACATCCCAAGCTGTTTTTCCTACTGTCTTTCCGTCTTTGTGCCCCTTTTTTCACCACTTTCCTATCTCCCCATTTTCTTTTCTTTCAAAGAAATGAGTGCGGGGGTTAGCGGAAGTAAGCACTTTTAAGCAGTAGTTAGTGGGTTTGCGCGAGTGTGCGCTTAGCTAAGTTTGTGTGCGCTTAGCTAAGCTTGTGTGCGCTTAGCTAAGCATCATGCAAACCCGCGCAAACCCACTTACAACTGCTTAAAAGTGCCTTAGTCACTCTTTATGTCAGGGCCCTTGTTCTGCTCAGCAGCAAAATAAAATACCTCTGCCAGTCTCGAACCCTGGACCTTGTACACACTAGACTGCATGAAGTACCACTGAGCCATGGTAAACATACAACAAATTGGTGATGTAGCCACAATATCATGCATTAGAATGAGTGAATGTGAAGGCCAAATAGTAATGCCATAACACAAATCCTGTTCTGTGGATCTTTACCAGCAGTTCTTGTGGAATTGCATTACATGACAGTGAAAAGAGAACCAGCCATTCTAGCAGGAAATAATGTTACAGCAGCACTGTACAACCCCCACACAGTATTATAGCAGGACAAATACTAGCAAACCTGACTAGGGTATAGGCCATGCTCCCCAACTGTGACAAAATGTAAGAGTTAGACACCACTTGTACTTCAGGAAATGTGTATTAATCCATATGCTTTGGTTCTCTCAAAGTCTCAACCTAATGTTATTAATATTGTAAAGGTGTACCTCACTTCAACCCACTTTACCCTGAGTCTGTTCAAATATGTACCTGAGTGTTTGAGAGGCCTGGCAGAGGCAGAAACACACAGGCATATCAGCTATTATGCTGTTACACACTGTGCAAATAGCTTTGGAAGGAGTTCCAGAAGCATACCAATATGTAGGAGTACAACACTGAAATACCAAGGGATGTAGTCATGTACAGGTAGAAACCAACTGTGACAATGCCATTGTTCCAGTGCTGAAAAGACCGATGTGGTGCACAAAGAATAACAGGCTAACCTCGGGCTACCATCTGGATAGGTTCACAGTTGGGAACTATGCAGACAGACTACTTGCCCTGGTAAACTAACAGGTACACAGCAACCCCTTAAGTCCAGCAAGATAAAGTTCACACATTAAGACATAATGCCCTCTGTCCTACTGCGCCCCTACCCAAATGTACAATACACCTGTGTGTTCAGGGTCTACCAAGGATGTAGGTAGGCATACTCAGTACATAAATGTATACAGTTTTCTTGAGCAGCCTGTGCTAATGTCAACAGTAAAAAAGCACAAACTGTTCAAAAGTCAGTGAATAAATATTTACAGTATAGCAGTTCATAAACAGTTCATGTGCCAAATGAATACATCTCAATAACTACTTTTGTATGGCAGTAAATTGTATAAGTAGAAAAGAAACTACATACTTCCATGTATCTTCTGTTAGCATATGTAGAGGTGAGTACAATTCTACACTGACAACTGTGTAGTGGAAGTGGCAACATTCAGGTCTGAGTACAACAATTATATCACTGGCTACACCCCTAGCTTCAGATATAAGAACTATACCAACCTTCTGACTTACACAACGGTCTCCACAGCAAACAAGCATGGGCCCCACTCTGGAAAGCTGAAAGGGCTATGCCTACTTGACATAGCAATTTATAGCATTGGGTTGCTATAACAGTGAGTACTGCAATCACCATACAGCAGGCTGCATGCAGTTACCAAATGGTGGCCACCAATTGGTGCAGAGGCCATCACATGCACATGTGCAGATACCTATAAAAGCATGCTGTACCTGCTGGCCACACATGCAATCATCCCATTGCAGATGGTGAGAGAGAGAGAGAGAGAGAGAGAGAGAGACACACACACACAGAGACAGAGAGAGTCAGAGAGAGGCTCACACCCCCACCCACACCAGTGGGAAAAAAATATATACTAATAAAAAAAAAATAAATAAAACATAAAAAAAATATATATTACATTCAGCCAAAGAGACAGATGAGTGAAAAATACGAACGCATACAAAGGAAAGGTATATAACAGATATGTATTTACTGGCATGTAGTAGATGTATTTGAAGACCACTCTACATACTTTGAAACATCAATATGTGGCAGCAGTACGTATCTATGCACAGATGGCCTGCATAACTACTGCCATGGACATATCAGTGTGTAGCTGTGTGCAGTGGGACATAACTGTGATATATGTAGCTCAGCATTAAATGTCAAACATCTGAACCATGTACTTGTGTTCTGTACAGTAGTGTGGACAATGTCTGTTTGGGGGAGTAGCGCATACAGCAATATAACCATGGATGTGACAGAGTAACAAATGCATGATAGTCATATCAACGTGTAGCTTAGCATTGGCAACAGCTGTACCAGGCTAGTATGGTAATTAAGCATTTGCAGCTATATATACACCCTCTAATATTACTGTGTGCTCACATGTGACACCTGTTCATATTGCAGCAAGGCACAACAGGTCAGCCGTTCGGTACATGGACTTACAACACTGTGGTCCTTGTGTGTGTATGGCACACACATACGGAGAGATCTGTCTGTGTCAGATGTATTAGCATCTGTACATGTGAATAGAGCAAGGGACATACTGCAACTGTTTGTGAAAGGTAGATACATAGATGTTGTTGAAGGTTGTTATGTACATATTCCTATATAGGTTGTAGTGTGTGGCAAACCAGACAGCATACAGTGTTGGTATATGACATGTGGTGGTTGAATGCTGTGGGTATGATTTGTCAGATTTGCAGTGTTGCATCCAGTGAGGCCTGCTAAAGCTACATGGGCTGAGAACACCTTCAATGCTTTTCGCACAACACTGTGCAATATTATGACATAACTGTATACCTCACAACCTTCCCATACTTAATATTCCCAACATGAAAGCTGGACTGTGTATGTGCCTATATGTATATCAATATGTACACCAATGGATGTTCATATGTATGTGTGTATATTTACACACACACACACACACACACACACACACACATACATATATATATATATATATATATATATATATATATATATATAGAGAGAGAGAGAGAGAGAGAGAGAGACAGGGTCATTTTTACTGCAACAGATGCCTGGTAACAAAGCCATGGACTCAAGCTGAATGTTGACACTGCATTGGCATCCCTCCTTGCAAAAACTCAGTACCCATTAACTACCACATAGGTGGTAGTCTACTTAACACTGAAGGTGTGATAAAAGACCATGGGACACAGGTGGACAGTAGTCTCCCCTTTGATTGTCACAGTGCCACACTAGTCATGTAACCTGTCTATGTGGCACACGTAATCACAAAAGGTGTGTCATCCAGGGAAGTATAGGTCAGTGTTCCCCCATACTCCACACACAGAAAGCCCATTATAGAGTACAATGCCCCATGTGGTATGTACCTCACAAGACATCTACAGTAACTGGAAAGGACACAGACATACCTCACAAAGGGTAATACTGGCCTCAAACAGATGCCCTATGCAGACCATCCCACAAAACTACAGTTAGACTGTGTCACATACCATCTACCCAGAGGTGACCTCTGCCTAACATGCAAAGCTATGTGAAACCCAGAGCTGTTGGACATGCTCCACGTAATCAGATCATAATCCCTATGAGCTACACACTCTAGGGACATAAAGCTTGTCACCTCAACAAACAACACATGCTGGATGGATAGATCCCTATCTCAGAGATATCCCATACACTGGCACAAAGCACCTATCAATAGCAAACGAAGATCCTAATTAGCAGTCGTCATATATAAACCTGATGATTGTGTGTGAGATAGTAAATACACCCCGGGAATCACCTCTGTGGCTCTGCTTGACAGGGCCACGTGAAATGAAATCACCCATGTGTCAAAGGCCAGGGTAGAGTATGGCTAGACATCTATAGGTCCTAGGGCCAATAGCCTATAACCTACCTACGAACTGATACACACCCACATGTACCTGTTGCAATAATTGCTTTGTGAGGTTGACTGAGTGTGATGGTGAATGTGTTGGTGAATGTGTCCGAGTTCATTATATTTGTGATAGCTAAGTGGGAAACTGTTTCTGTCATGGTATGTAGTGTCCTAGCTGTGATCCCAGCAAATGATGTGTATGCTATTGCTAGGCACATAAAACAGTATGCCAGATGGTCTGACATAGTTTGTTGGTGTCGACTGGGGTGTCCCATTGTAGGCCACAGCAGTACATGTATGCTTATTGAGTGTGACGGCTGGTGAATCCAACCCCTGAATGAACTGTAGTACTACCTGAAGCTGTATGCCTAAACAGCACAGTAAGGTGTATGTACACATGTCCTGGAACCACTGTTTTGTTTGTTCCCTGTAGTCCTCCAGATGACATACCTCAGGCATAAGGTGTTGCAACTACTGACACACAGTACTGTATGGTACACAGGTAAAGGTCATGTGTGTTGCCAAACCTTTGTGTCTGGTATGTATGTCTGATGTGTGTGTGTGTGTGTGTGTGTGTGTGTGTGTGTGTGTGTGTGTGTGTGTGTGTGTGTGTGTATGGCTGTACCATGGCCTTGGTCATATGTGTGTTACAGGATATAGGTGTGTATCTAGCAACAATTATAGTGTAGTACAGCAGTATGCCACCCATATTGATGAATGAGCACATATGTTAGGCAGGAGTTTGCCATCAATCACTAGTGTGGTATGCTGATAATACTGTGACTGGACCCTACAATCATTGCAATGGATTATATGTTACGTTATGCATTAGCATGACATATACCCCCCTGTGGCTAGGTGGTGCATTGTGTTGCATACAGTGTGCCATATACTGTTGTATAGTCTTACATACTAGTTAATCTTTGTTGCTGTGCAGAACATGGTTTGATATATGGAGTGTGCCAGGCACTGTCAGGCAGTTGTGGGTTGAGCACTGATATGTGGTATTGAAAGTGTGTATCCTTTGACAGCCAATAGGCTGCTATATATGGCAGTTAAATGATATCCATACTTTAGAATATTAAGTGTGCCACTTGACTTGCTCACACATATTGTTTCTTTGTCTTCCAGGATTATGGCCCACCATCGTAATCCCTCATACAGCACAGCAGAGGATGAAGTGATAACGGACACCATGGTTCAACACTACACCATGCTGTTCTCAAGAACCAGCCAGGACCAGCATGAGTGGACTGCACTGTGGCAAGATCTTGTCCGTAGGGTAAATTACATAGGCATGCATAACTGGACATATGAGCAGGTATGCCATCACTGCAGTGATTTAATTAGACATGTCCAGCAGCATGCATCTGATATCCATAGACAACAGCTTGCCACAGGTGGTGGGGTAGCCATCCACCCCCCCATCAGATTCAAGGAGCTGCTCCTGAGCCAGGTGGCTCAAGGCCAACAACAGCAGCAGCAACAACTGACATGCATTATCATGAAGACCGGAGCCACCCAGCAAGTTGACATGGAGCGTGCAGGTAGCATGGCATAGCTGTACACTACTTTTACCTCTATTGGTAGATCATGCTTATGTGAGATGTGTATTGTGTAGATACAAGATGTGGTGCCTAGTGTTGTGCAATAATAATAATTTGGAATATAATATGCAGGCCTGTGACTGTCAACAGTCGTACTACTATAAGATTGCAAACACACAGTAGTAATGCCACACTTGTTGTCACTGACAAACTGTCTCATACTTGTAGGTCCCTCTGGTGTGACAGCAAGGCAGCAGACCCATGCCGGTGAGTGTGTTCTACATTTATTATTGCTAAATAAATGTGCATGTCATAGGTGAGGTGTAGGCCATGTACACATCACACACCAGCGCACAATGCATGCTGTGCATGTTTGCTGTGAGACTATGCACATCTCAGTAAATTGAGTAGCTGACTCAAACACATACAATACACAGAGCATCCCACACAATTGTGGCAACACTGTAGTGGACGTTGGATAGGCACAGTTGATACACATGCACAAAAAACACACAACTGTGTCATACGCAGTGCATGTTAACATGCTACACATGTATTCATAAACACACTGTAAGGTCACACTTCAGTATCCCAATTGTCATCCACACAGCACACATAACATACCTGAGGGGTAGAGTCCTCTCATGTTGTTGTGTGACACTCTTCAACACATAACACATTCATATAAATGCCCTATGGCAGATAGCCTAGTATGAACTGATGAACCTATAAAAAGAGCATAGCAAAATTATTTTAAAATGGGTGGCGAAAGCCAAACACACTCTGGCTAGGCTTATAAATGCCCTAGGGCAGATAGCCTAGCATGAACCTATGAACCTATGAATCTATGAACCTATGTTAGGTAATGCCCCCTACTGTGCACCTTACGAACCCATGTAACAACTGGCCGTGTAATGGTGAATGTAGCCATGGTACTGCAGTACAGGTACAGCATGCTATGTGCCAATCTGGCACACATTAGTAGCCTTGAGTGACCACATGATGCTGCATGATGATGCCACACGGTACTACACCACATCCAGTTACAGTGGCCACAGTACTACATGTATCATTAATTGCTATGCACCTCAATGTTGTGTGGGTGCAAACATATGCACCGATACACAATATGCATAACAATCACCATTTGTACATAGTGACACACATGTCTTGTAATACTATTGAGTGTATAAGTCACATGACACACATTGTGCATGTGTGAAGTTTAATGTTGCAGTTGTGTGGTAGCATGCCATGTCATGCTTGGCATTAGCATGTCCACAATATGTCCTACACTCACCATAACCACTGTACAATGTCTATGTTGAGCAATGGTATTCCATCAGGTATACATGCACCACTCATCCCATGTGTATACATAGCATGCATGTGCTAAACCTGTGTCCACAATTGTCTGCTAAAGACACAGTTGTCTAATCAGAAATGGATATCTATGTGACACACCGATACACATCCAGCCATGGTATGTATACTTGTAAGTGATGGTGCACAGGACATTGCAGAGATGTTAATACTTGCACAGCAATGTTATGTCCATGTACACATTGCATTCCAGGGTGAGGCCAATCACTGAACAAAACACACATGCATCAAAGCCATGTATACTGCTATTAGCAAGGGATGTCTACACTCACACTGCATGCTGTTGAGCAACACACATCCTGGATGTTGTCATGTTTGATATAAATGTTTGGCTTGTGATACTGTACCCCACCATCACACGCTATTGAGTATGTTCTGGATTGCTGGTGGTGTGTGTGTCTGTGTGTGTCTGTAGTAGTGAGGAGTGTATATGTGTTCATGTGTGCATGCGTGCATGTGTGCATGTATTCATGTGTGCATGTGTGCATCTGTTCATGTGTTCATGTGTGAATGTGTGCATGTGTGCATGTGTTCATGTGTGCATGTGTTCATGTGCTCATGTGTGCATATGTTAATGTGTTCATGTGTTCATGTGTGCATGTGTTCATGTGTTCATGTGTGCATGTGTGCATGTGTGCATGTGTGCATGTGTTCATGTGTTCATCTGGGCATGTGTTCATGTGTTCAAGTGTGCATGTGTGCATGTGTGCAGACATCATGTATAGGTCGTAAAGTGTGTTTCCTTCCTCCCTCTCATAGGTGCTGATTTTGGGCTGGTTCACTGCAGCAGGGAAACTGATGTCACTGAGCATGATAGTGATGATGATGATAGGTGTGTTGAGGCACAGGCATGTTTTCCAGGGTCTATTGTTGAGCCAACAATCGACACTACACCAGTGTCCACCCCATCCATGCACACAGTCATACTGCCAATACATCCATCACCAATGCCCTTAGTTGAGGGACAGCATACAGCCGGCATTGGCCAGGACAGTGTGGTATCTATGGCACAAGCATCCCAACACAGCAGCCATACCCAGATGTCTGGAAGGGTAACACATAGGCAGATGTCCAGGGGTTCTCGTCGGAGCACTGCTGGCCATCATGCCACTGGCAGACGTGCCAGAGGTCTTACAACCTCGCGCATGTTCCAGGCTGTCATGGAGGCACAGGCACATATGGAACGGTACACCAGACAGGGACTAAGGGCACAGAGGGCACATAACACCGTGTTAAATGACAGTATCCATGCCCTAGCAGGTGCTAGCCATAACTACACTGATGTCATGGATAGACATTGGGGTGAGACATTAGATGTCCTCTGCAATGTCATATCCATGTGTCAAGGACAGTGCAGGATGGGTGAGATGTCGACGTGGACATATGCCAGCAACATCAGCAGCTGGCAGTTGCCGAGGGCGTCCCTCAAGTCACAGCTGCTCCCGTAGTGCCAGTATCAGCCCCAGCAATGTTGGGGCTGGGCTGTTCATAGACCATCCTAGAAGACCATGTGCACGTGGCTCTGGACAGTCCCAGCAGGGACCTGGGTCCAGTGTACATCCATCTACCTCTGGGGGTAGTACCCAGTCAGGCTTAGTACCTGATAGTGTCAGTAGCACCCCAGCCAGGCACAGATACTGTATCCGTGGCCAGAGACAGTGATCTTTAAAGCCTGGCAGGTACAGTCTGTGGGTCTCCCACAAATACCCATATACAGCAGCCGCATGGTGGAACTGTGTGCATGCAGACACACACACACACATAAACAACACACCTAGGGCTACCACTTACATGCACACATTACATCAAGATTGGCCCATAGCAGTACTCTTGGCCCTCACACACACACACACACACACACACACACACACACACACACACACACACACACACATGTCGATTGTATGGCTCACTTTAGGCCTCTGGCAAACCAACTACACACCCTGTGCATATGATGAATCCTATGCCAGCTCCTGTCATCTGTGACATCAATGCAGGAATAGGCTACCATGGTGCTGTTGCACAGGGTGACTTAATAGCAGTATAGCAATATTAGCATGTTGTCAGCAGTAGAGTGTAATGATATGCTTGAAGGTGTGGCTGAGCAGGCATGATGCATGTAAGCTATGATTGTCATTGTGGTAATGTTCACACCAGTGTTAGTTCCAATAGTGTATAGCCCGCCCACGTGCCACTTGGCTGATGTGTGTAGTATTGTCAGCATGTGTTAGAGAGTGGACAGTATGTTTGGGATGTGTGTGGCACAGATTTGCAGGTGTACATTTGTGAATATGGTGGAGGTGCACTGTCTGCATGTACGTGCATAGTGGACACACAGGCAGGGTGACATGCCCTGTATTACACAGTAACACTCCACAGTCTTGATTGGTGGCCAGTACGCATTGTACTACACACATTCCGGGAGCTGACTACACATGTATATGACATGGTTAGACACTGTGCTGTGGGTGATACTGTTAATATCTGTCATTGATTTGCATTCTTGTAGCATACACTACTTCAACAGCCTGACCATAACCAATCGTTAGATGGTGTATTGACAACATACACACAGATGTAGGACACACAGTAACATTTGGACACTTCAGGTACTATACTATGCCAGTAACCAGTGGTATTCACCTGCACATATTACTGAGACCACTCCTGTTTGGCATATAGCTCTCTTAGGTACAAGCAATCACAGTAGGGATATGTCTGTCCATGTGTGGTGATGCATACTGTGGCCTATAATGCATTCTCCAGATGACACACACATCCTCCACAAGGGTATCACACAGACAGATCCCTGTTGTCAAACCCATGCTGTAAAGCTATAAGCCAACCAAAGCATAGTCATCCACCTTTACGGAACATAATATCCCCGCAGTACCACATAGATAGTAGCTACCAACATGAAGAACAGGTACCGATGTGTACATGCAACCAAGTGGTACGTCATCTCTCCTTTGATAATCACATTTCTAAAGGTATGTTTAAATCCCTCGGTGGATCACATAAGCAATAAGGGGTCTGCATGCATATCCACAAAGGTAGTTGTATGCCTATAATGAATAGCCATCAGTGATAGGCCCTGCTGCGTTTGAACAGGTCTGACATCTACCTCGGACATAAACACTCACTCACACAATTCTATAGAAATGGTAATGAGTGTGTGTGACACAGTTGACCTAGGCCAGGGATCACTGCAGTGGCTGGCCTTGTCACAAGCATACAGATGTGACATAAGGTCCGGACAGCAGCAGCACACTCTTAAATAGATGACAGATGTGTTCTTGGAGAAAGCAGGGTTCCCATTCATGAAATAATTGAAGTCACATGTACGTAAATGTATTTGCCTCACAGCTACCTCACATGTGCAATGCACATACTGGTGTCATGCAGTAGTAAAAGCAAAACCCACAACCCATTGACCACCAGTCTTGCACACATAGAGCACACACACACTTGTCAAGTGCCAGATTCAAACCCCTACCTAATTGCTTAATGTCACTACAGGAGTATGCATTTCCATGACGCGCTATACACATTACTGTAAGTTTTTTTTCCACAGGTATATTTGTAGGGTGGTGACATCATCAGACCTGGCAAAGATTAGTATACCACCTTTAAGGTGTTTGACTACTCTCCAAAAATGCTTCTCCTCTCTAAGGAGTTCACACACACAGCTGTCAAGTACAGGATTCAGACCCCTACCTAACTGTGTTATGTCACTATAAGAGTATGCATTTACATGCTGCACTATACACATTACTGTAAGTTTACTTTCCACAGGTATATTTGTAGGGTGGTGACATCATCAGACCTGACAAAGATTAGTGTACCACCTTTAAGGTGTTTGACTACTCTCCAAAAAGGTTGCTCTTCTCCAGGGAGTTCACACACAACCAAACACACTGTTGTCAAGTGCAGGATTCACACCCCTACTTAACTGCTTTATGTTACTATAGGAGTACGCAGTTACACAATGTGCTACAGACATTACTGTGAGATCATTTTCCACATGTATATTTGTAGGGTGGTGACATCATCAGACCTGACAAAGAATACTATAGCACCTTTAAGGTGTTTGACTACTCTCCAAAAAGGTTGTTCCTTTCCAAGGAGTTCACACACAAACAGACACATACTTGTCAAGTGCAGGATTTAAACCCCTACCTAACTGCTTTATGTCAGTACAGGAAAAAAGCATTTACACAACGTGCTATATACATTACTGTGAGTTTTCTTTCCACAGGTATATTTGTAGGGTGGTGACATCATCAGACCTGACAAAGATTAGTATACCACCTTTATGGTATTTGACTACTCTCCAAAAAGGTTGCTTCTCTCCAAGGAGCTCACACACAAACACACACTTGTCAAGTGCAGGATTCAACCCCCTACTTAACTGCTTTATGTTAGTACAGGAGTACGCATTTACACAACGCACGATACACATTATTTCACGTTTTCTTTTCCACAGGTATATTTGTAGGATGGTGACATCATCAGATTAGACAAAGTGGGTTACAGTAGGTGACAATGGGTCGGCTACATAGAAGGAATGTCTGAACACTTTGGCCATGTGATCATCAATGGACAGTTCACTATCTAACTGTGTCCCCGGGGCCTTCATGACTTTCTCCATATATACTGGTATACCACCTATGTGGTAAATTGTTTGCACTTTGTTTTAGCAAAACGGGATGACTATGCATTCTTTGTCATTCTTGTTGGGGCATTGTTTGACACCAGGTATCTGTGTCTGTAAGCCCCTTCTGGAGGATGTGTGTGTCAGCCATTGAGTCGATTATGGACCACAGTTAGCAGTCATCTGCAAACCTATTCAGCCATACTCCTCCCATGCTTGCCTGTACCTCTGAGCAGTGTCCACTGAACAGGTGGGGTCATAGGAGCAAGACCTGTGGGATGCCATTTGTGACTGTCTTCAAGTTGTACATGGCACCCACAACTCTGAACATGTGTCTTTGATCTGTGAGACACTAGGCCACACATCCTGTGACATACCTGTTGATGTTCTGGCTGGTAAGCGTGTCCATGATGACAGAGTGGGGAATGGTGGATAAAGTCCTTAGTGAGGTCCAGGTGGGCTGTGTGGACTACTTCCAGCTCCATCTATGCCCTTGCTGACTGTTTGAAGTAAGTCAGCTATGTTTAGGAGGCAGGATCTGCCTTTAACAAGGTGAGCTTGTGTAGAGTCCAGTGTCTGGAGGTCCCCATTGTCTCTGTTTATGGGTTCCATGACAATTTGATCAATAGCTTTGTAGATCAGGCTGAGTAGGCATATAGGGCAATGGTTTCCAGGTTCTGTTGTGGCAGCCCCTTTGTGGAGCTGGATGACTGTTAGTGTATACCATTCTTTGTGTACATACCCTGTGGTACGATTGAGTCTGGGCAGTGAATGTAGGTGAGATGGTAGTTCATTTTGGGCCTAGTATAAAACGCAACCTAGGATACCATCCATTCCCATTGATGCTGTGTTCTTGGATTTGGAGAGGGCTGTCCTTACCTGCATGTCCATGACATCTGGGCTCTGCATCCTTCTGTGATGGACACAGGACCTTTTGGGGGTGATGGGGGGAGGTTTATACTGAACTTGTCCCCCAGGATGTGGCCAATGAAAGTTGGTTCAGTGTATTCCTTGCCATTTGTCAGGAGCTGACAGCATATTTGGAAGTTGACACCTACATGTCTGGTAAAGCTAAAGCAGACTTTGTGGTTGTTATTCTTACAGTCCTTGGCAATTTGTCTTTTGACAATGTCCTTGGATTATTCCTTGAGCGATCATTGCTACTTCCTAATAATGATCAGTGATACCTTTCCTTTAGGGAAGTTGGCTCTGTTGGGTGTTAGTTTCCTCCTTCTGTTGTCTAGCTTATTTATGGCCAATGACCACCAGATTGTTTTCTTATTTTTGGAGGAGTGCATCTTAGTTATATTTGTGATGTCTCGATCCATGCATCCCTGTAGATGCTCAAAGGATGCACTTGTAACTGATTTGACAGATTCTATACCATTCTCCTCTAGCAAGAGGTCTTTGGAACCTTCCACTTTTGTCTTGGGACGTATGCAGTTTGCTTTTGAAAATGTCTTCACGGTGGTTTAATTGGCTGGGTGGGGGTGCATGATGTGGATGTCCAGTATGATAACTTTATGATCTAATATTACTAGTGAGGGTTTTATCTCTGTTGTGGAACACTGGTACCCCATGTTGGTGATGAACATGTCCAGTATTGTGTCACCTCTAGTGGCCATGGTGACTAGCTGTTCCAGGGTGTTAGAGCTTTTAAACTCTAGGAAACATTGGGCAATGGACGTTGTACACAAGTGATTCTCCCACTCAATGTTTGTGTAGTTGTAATCACCTCATATAATGCTGTTTGATTGGACCTTGATATTTTCCACTGTTCTCAGGAATACTGTGTGAGGTTCCTGAGACATGGTAGGTGATCTGTTGAAGGCAACAATCTGATGAGCAGCTTTTCACAATCTTAGTTGCACTTGCATGGTCTCCAAGGCCTCATGCTGTGCCACTAACCTGGAGGTGGGGGTATCCATAAGGTGAATGTGTACACCCCTTCCTTTTGTATTTCGCTTGTGGTTTTGGGACCAAAGGTCAGGGGAATTGTGAGTGTTTTATGTGGAGCATGTCCAACAGCTCTGCATTTGACATAGCTTTGTATGTTAGGCAGTGAACACATCTGAGTAGGCGATATGCAAGGGAGTACTGATGGAGCATTTTGTGACAGTCTGTGTATGGCATGCATTTCAGGCTGCTAATGCTCTTTGTGAGGTATTGCTGCAGGCTTTCCAGTTGTTGTAGTTCACTTGTGAGGTACGTAGCAAAAGTAGCGTTGTACTCTTTTATAGTTCTAGTGAGTGATGGGTAGTGGGGAACAATGTCCTCTTCTATTCTGCATGAGACACATTTTGTGATGGGGTGTGCCACATAGCAGGGTTTCCTGACTACTGTGGGGATGTGATTATCACTGTTGTGTCCAGTGTCCACCTGTGACCCAAGGTCTCTTGTCACACTTTCATTGTTAAGTATACTACCACCTATGTTGTCATTCTTGGTTACAGAGCCTTTAACAAAGGGGATGACAATGCACCTTTTGGCATTGAGCTAGAGCCCATGGCTTTGACAACAGCCATCTGTCTCAGTGAGGCCCTTTTGTAGGATGTCCACATCTTTAGTGTTTACAATTATGGCTCCTAGTTTGCAGTCCTCTGGAAACTTCAGTAGCCACAGGCCTTCCATGTTGAAGTTTGCTTCAGGGAACTAGATACTGAACAGGACAAGACACAGGACTGGACCTTGTGGTACTGCACTCATCACTGGTCCAAAGTCATACTTGGAGTTTGCTACTTTCACAGCGTGTGTTCTGTCGGTAGGCCTGTTGGCAGCACATCTTGTGACATAGCAATTTATACCTAGTTTAATGGGTTTATCTATATTTCCAGAGTGTGCGGTGGTATTGTATGCCATGGCAGGATCAACATAGGCTGTGTGAATCACCTTACCCTTGTCGACAGTTCTGTTGACTGCTTCAGTGTCATCTATCAGGTTTAGGTGACATAATCTGCATTTTACAATCCCTACATGGTTGTGGTCCAGGGTTTTGGGATTACAAATGTAATTTTTATATGTTGTATGATGATAAATTCCATGGCCTTGAAGAGCGTGCTTGTCAGGCTACTGGGGCGATTGTTCTTGGGGTCCGTGGTGTCTCCACCCTTGTGTAGTGGGATGACCATCACTGTGCACCATTCAACAGGCACAAAGCATGAGGTGAGGCTATGACTGCACATGGTACGTCAGTGTGGTGCCTGTTCATTCTGTGGTTTGTGTGGAACACAGCCTGTGAAGTTATCTGCTCCCATGGCTGCTGTGATACTGGCTTTGGAGAGTGTTTTTACCTGTGCAGCCATGATGACAGCAACTTTGCAGTCTTCCATTATAGAAATGTGCTCTTTCATGGGTGAGAGGGGGGTACAGTTAACACTGATCCTATCTGCAAGGTTGTTGCCAATATCAGTTGAGTCAGTATATTTAGTGCCATTGAGCTGTAACTCAGAAAAGAGATCTGAGTGTAGCCATGACATGGACCTGTCTGTTGGGCAGAGATCTCCTGAGTAGACAGCATGAAACAGGGTACAGATTGGGTTACACTCATTCTTGTTGCATGGGGCTACTGTTTGAGGCCAGAAATCCTCTTGATAGTGTACTTCAGTGGTAAAAGCAAAACAAACGGACTAGCCGCAAACTCAAAACTTAAAAGGAATGAACACAGCTTAATGCGAGAATGACACGATAGAGGCAATAACAATTAGCGCTTTCTTTCACTTTAATAAAAACGTGAACTTCTTCCGAAAAAAGACAGTGTGCCCTCCCAAACACATGTCTTATAAATCTATTAAACAGGATGTGATGTCATGAAATTCTCAATTCTTTTTTTATATACAAAATGAAAATAAAATAAGAATAAAAATATATTTCATATATATAAAAAACATTTTGACAATAATTAAATTAACTTACTTTATATTAAATATTACTTGTGTTTACAACTGTATCTAATTGTATCTATATATAAATATAAATCTATATGACCCTACCTATAAACATCATCTCATACTGACATAGACTACGTTAATCGTAAATAATGAATGTGTTCATTAGTGAATCCAATGAGTTAATTTATACACAACCAATGTGTGTTGAATGGAGCAATCTACTTATACAAAAAAGATATATATATATATACAAATACATCTGTCACCCCATGAATTAGCATTGTATAAATAACCTTCATTGAAAATGAATAACCTAATAATATCTGTCTATCGACATAATTAATACTAATAAAAAACTTCCCAACTGACTGTTTTCTATGCTAATATACATCTATACACATAAAGAATCAATACCTATATATCAAATTTATACAATGCCAATTCATGGGTTGACAGATGTATTTGTGTGTACATACATATATATATATCTTTTTTGTATAAGTAGATTGTTTCACTCAACACACATTGGTTGTGTATAAATTAATTCATTGGATTTACTAATGAATACATTCATTATTTAAGATTAATGTAGTCTATGTCAGTATGAGATGATGTTTATAGGTAGGGTCATATAGATTGATATTTATATATAGATACAATCAGATACAGTTGTAAACACAAGTAATATTTAACATAAAGTAAGTTAATATAATGACTGTCAAAATGTTTTTTATATACATGAAAAATATTTTTATTCTTATTTTATTTTTATTTTGTATATAAAAAAAGAATTGAGAATTTCATGACATCACATCCTGTTTAATAGATTTATAAGACATGTGTTTGGGAGGGCACATTGCCTTTTTTCTGAAGAAGTTCACGTTTTTATTAAAGTGAAAGAAAGCGCTAATTGTTATTGCCTCTATCGTGTCATTCTCGCATTAAGCTGTGTTCATTCCTTTTAAGTTTTGTACTTCAGTGGTCTTTCTGGCTGCTGAATGTGCCTAGTCAGATTCATCGCAAGTGTGCTGTGATACTCTCTGATGGGTCTGATGACTGATGAGTACTGGGAACCTCCTTCGACCTACAAGCACAGACCTTGGCGGTTTGTGTGAACACATAGCATGATTTTCTGACAACTTTGTGAATGTGTTTCTGGTAGTAGATTTGTCTATCCACCTTTGTCCATAGATCCGTTATTATCACCTCCGTATTTGGCATGTGTGTGAGCATGCCCAGTATGACATTTTTGTGGGATGCTGAATGAAATCCACTACATTTGTTGGAGTGTGTGAGCACGCCCAGTATAGACATTTATACTATATGTCTATCGAAAATCAAGTTGTATTTTTACAGCAGGCCTCACCTTTGTGTCATAGATCAACAGGGATCATGCTGTGCCTGCAGGGCTTCCATGAGAAACTTTGCAGAGACTTATCAACATTTCTACATACGGGAGGGGGAAGCGATTCTTTGTACATTTCTACACAGGGGCACACTTGATTGTTGCTATGTGTGTACACACGATGAGGGGTTCACCTGACACTTATACACATTTGCTATGCCTGCACTGCTATGTACAGTACACCATTTCAGTCTGTACTGTTGCCTATCGTACTGGCTTGAGGCATACTACTGTACTACACTTCTTAGCGTCCAATGCCACATATATTAGATTGCAGCTTCATAGCCTACACAGCCCACATCACACCACCTGGCCTAATGTTCTCTGTCTGCATAGGCCTGTGGGGGAGGTTACCCATATGCATCTTTAGGGGCATGTTACAGCATTTTTTTGTGTTTGCATTACTGTACAATTGTCCTGCTGTGTCTGTGCTACTGAAATGCTATCATGGCTTAGTGGTTCAGTACTGTGACTATACTGCACTGTATCGTGGGTTTGAGCCCTATCACTGCTTTTTGTTTTCATGCTAGGCAGACCAGACTGCTTAAGGGACAGTAAAGCTAATATGAGCATGTTTACCTGTCTTTGCTCAACTTTGCATGACTTTGCCCGACCTTGCCCAACATTGCGCTAGTTGGCATGGGCAATTTTGTTAACATATTTTAAATATTGGTAAATGCTGCTTAGCACTGCTTTATATTGCTTAAAACATGGCAATCATGCCTGTGGTGGTGATGCAGGGCTGCCTATGTCGGATGCACATACTACACTCCCTATACATGTTTGAAAACAGGTAGTGTCGAGTTAGGCATCCCTTTTATTTTATGTGCGAGTCAGAGAGAGGTATAATTTCCAGGGTTCCTACTGAGCCAGTGTATGTGCTATGCGTTGCCTCTTTGCCAAGGCCAAGGCATACTGGGCATGCCTCCTTCTGCCTACTGGGGCAGGCTCAGGTATTTCTTCCTCAGAGTTACGCTGTGCCTGTGCAGGCCTTGGCAATGGTGGCGGGCTGTTTAGCCCTGCCCCATGCTGTTCCTGCTGCAGCTGTTTTCGCATGATCATATTGTGTAGCATGGCACATACCATGACAATTTGGGTACATGCAGTTGGTGAGTACTGCAAGGCTCCACCAGATGTGTCCAGGCACTGGAACCATGACTTGAGCATCCCAAACACATGCCTGATTATATTCCGTGCTTGTGCGTGTGCCTCATTATGGAGTTCTTGTTCAGGTGTATGTGCATGTCTGATGGGTGTCATCAGCCACGGCTCCAGTCTCTAGCCATCATCCCCCACTAGGTGACCGTCAGGGATGTTCCCATTGGCAAATGTCTGGTACAGCTGCATCAAATGCCAGATATGGGAGTCATGGTAGCTTCCAGGGCAGCCAGCACACGCATTCAGTATTATGCCCTGGGCATCACACACAACCTGGCAGTTGATGGAGTGGAAGCCCTTGCGGTTGATGTAGGCCCTACCCCGTTCACTGGCTGGTGCTTTGATGTGTATGTGTGTGCAGTCAATTGCACCCACTACCTCAGGGTATTCTGCTATTTGCTGGAAGAGATGCATATTGCTGGCCAATACCTCATGGGAATTGGGGAAATATACATGATCACCAACATGTGCTGACATGGCATTCAGGAACTGGTGCAGTACCCTGGATGCTGATGCCTGTGAAATCCCCATCATATCACCCGTTGGTCTCTGGAAGGTACCTGTTGCTAGTATTATTAGGACAACACATACCTTGGTTTCCACTGGGATGGATTCCCCACTGTTAGTTCTGTGTGTGAGGCATGGCCTGCACAGCTTAACAATTTGCTGCAGGAGCTCTCTGTCCACTCTATAGCGCTCCACTAATTCCAGCTCATGTAGCCCCTGGTAGGTTACCCTGAGTCTGTACACTCTTCTCCGTCTCCTCACTGTGGGTTGCTCAGCAACATTTGCAATGGCACCACCCTCAGCATCTTGCACATGTTGCCTTATAATGGCAATGGCAGCCCCTAACATTTTTTGTCTCAGTTAAGCTTTTTAAGTTTTCACTTCTCTTTGTATACTGCAGTGTTGCAGTGTTTCTGAGTAAAACATGGGGGAATGTTGTTTTCAGAGTTTTAAGTGCTGGGCTGGGCTGGGCTAGTGTACTGCCTGTGTAATTAGCTGATTCTGATTTATTTCACCTGGCAGCTCTGCTAGTTCTCCTTGGTTAACTTCCTACTACTACTTTTCCTTCCTTTTCCCTTTCTTTTTCCACAGGGGGCAGCGCCGTGCAAACAAGCGCAAACATGCGCACACAAGCGCACACGCATGCACACAGCCTTACACAGGCTTACACAGGCTGAGGC
This sequence comes from Protopterus annectens, assembly GCF_019279795.1. Taxonomy (NCBI): domain Eukaryota; kingdom Metazoa; phylum Chordata; order Ceratodontiformes; family Protopteridae; genus Protopterus; species Protopterus annectens. The sequence continues at coordinate 509,382,042 of NC_056741.1, read as the reverse complement.
GGGTGCACATCCATACACACAGGCTTACACAGTCTTACACAGGCTTACACGGGCTTAGGCAGGTGCACATCCGCGCACACAGGCTTACACAGTCTTACACAGGCTTACAAGGGCACACACAGGCTTACACGGGTTTACAGGCACACACACACGTACACACAGTGTAAGCATATTTGCAAGAAACTTTGCTGGTAGCCACAGTGTACTCCTTCGGTTTCTGGCTGTCAGTTCAGACAACTAGGGACACGCCTCTTCCAGTCTTCAGTAACTCACAGCAGACACATACCACTCTGCTCCAATGGGCTTACAGTGTTTGATACATACCCCCCCTCATGATGTCATCTATCTACTACTCTGTTACTTACCTAATCCTACTCTTACACTCTAGGGACATGGTTCACATAGCAGGGAAAATTGGGATTCACTATCCTTATACTCATTTGCATAGGATTGCCTACTAATGCTTGGTTACCTCTCTCACACTGAGCTTTCCCCCTTAGCAACCACTACTCAGTAGCCATGTTGTCTTCAGCCTGCCATTCAATTGTATGGCAGATGTATATTTGTAACAAAATGCCTATTATTTTTTTTGTTGTTTTTTAGAGCGCTGCAAGTTTGCATGACACTGCACTACGCTTAAACATCGGGGATTGGGGAAAAACATATTTTAATTTTTAGAAATGTTTGCAACACATATAAATGCCAATGGCCTTATATTTGGCCATTGGCATGCTTCCTCAACTGGATGCATCCTTTATTTGGAGCTGTTATTGCTCCGTTTTGCTATTTGCAGAATGGTACTCAGTTAACAACCGAGTACATTTCTGCAAATAACACTACTCTTACTCGGACAGGTTAGTGTTTCTTGGATCACAAATTTACTTCATTTGCATAGCTTTCAGCAGCAAATGAGGTAATTTGCATAACCTAACACTGTCTGTGCAAGAGTAGTTTTATGAGCTCTCATGCACACCTCTGCCGGCTGTTCCTGGCATCGCTCGGCAGACATATTGATTTCTGGAGTCTTACACTACTCTTAGACTCAGTGCAAGCCTTAGTAAATCCAGCCCAGTATGTTTTGGGGTGAGCACATTATTACATGCATATTATGACAGTATTCTTTGGGATGAATGCAGTGTCACATGCATATTATAACAGTATTCTTTGGGGTGAATGCGGTGTCACGTGCATATTATAACAGTATGCTTTGGGGTGAGCCCAATGTCATATGCATATTATAATAATATGCTTTGGCATGAGTACAGTGTCACATGAATATTATAACAGTATGTTTTGGGGTAAGCCCAGTGTCACATGCATATTATATCAATATGCTTTGGGGTGAGCACAGTGTGACATGAATATTATAACAGTATGTTTTGGGGTGAGCACAGTGTCACATGCATATTATAACAGTATGCTTTGGGTGAGCAGTTAATTGTTGCTTCACACTGATGGACATAGAAAGTAGAAAAAGTAGAATAAGCAAGGACAGCACAATGGCACGAGCAAATGTGTAGCAGAACAACTGATATAAGTGTGCAGACACTTCTCAAAATAAATGTTTATTTTGAAATTAAAAGTCTCTTGCACCCATACCTGTCAACTAGCCATGATTTTGCAGAATGTTATTTTTGCTCACATTTTTGCCCTGTCGCTCAACAAATGTTTGATTTTCTGGTAAGTTACTGAGGACTGCTGTCAGTCAATAATCTTAGACTTTAGAGTTTCATGTTTTTGCTGAAGAAAAAAATGTATGTTGATGGAAACCCTGTTTCTCCATTAACTTTTTAAATGCATACGTACATCTCAACTTCTCACCACAATATGTTTGGACAAAGCCAGAAATAATGGGGGGACAAAGGCCCAAAAATAGGGACAGGCTTTAAATATTGCTCCTATAAATGTAGAAAGTAGCTAGAGCAACAAGCTTTGTATTATTATTTATTTTCTTAAATATATGAAGTCTGAAACTCAAATGTCTGCCATTATTTAGTATTATTTAGTGACTTCAGCCCTCAATTATTTGCCAGAAAAACACAAAATTTATGAAGAACAAACCAAAAATATGAGACAAAAACCTGGACAGTTGAGAGATATGAATGCATAAGGCTAATATTTAAATTTTTTAAAAAAATACCATGATTTTATGCATTTGTCCATCAATTGCTTTTTGTCGTCATCTAGAAAAAAAAGTTAAGAGGTATACAATGTGATGTCAGCTTTTAAGGCTTCTCTGTCTCAATGTTGCAGATGAGACTGACACATTCTTGGGTCCCCCCACTTCCAGCCAATAGCCATTAAACCCAGACCCTATTACATGTTCCTTCCTCTTTCTGGCACTGAGAGATACAAATATTGAAAGGGGAGAGCTAAAGACCATCCAATGGTAAGGTTAGATAATTTTTTCGACGCTTGTAACAACCCTCCTTCTGCATTTTATAAGGCTATTTGCAATGCAGATGAGTAAAGGGATGGTGTAAGCACTTAATCTGACACACTTGTTGTTTCAAATAAAGTGCATTCATTCCTCGACTGGGCGTGTGGTCATGAGTATCTGTGTGGTGGAGTGCAGAAGTGGACTTAATTCAGACATGTCTACCATGAAATTGTAACTGACTCCGTCACCTCTGATCTTGGCTCTTCTTTACGATTAATACCCACTTTGATCTTCCAGTGACCAGGCTGCTGGTTGACAATAGGATCTTTGGGGGCAGCTAACAGACTGACAGAAAATTTAAAGCTATTCAGAAAAAAAATACGAGAGCCATAGGCAGGTGTACATTCATGCAGACACATACACACACACACACACACACACACACACACACACACACACACACACACACACACACACACACACACACACACGCACACACACACGCACACACACGCACACACACATGCACACACACACACACACACACACACACACACACACACACACACACACACACACACACACACACACTGTGACTCACAGAACAGGTATAAGCATCAGCAATTTGAAATGTCATAGAACAGGGTAAGGCAGAGGCATACAAATTCTGCCAGTACCACATGGCAAGCATACCATAAAATTAGCCTGAGGAAGTCTTGTATTGTTTGATGGATAAAAAGGGTCATTAGTAAACCAAGCTGAAAATTTCCAGTGGATTCTCCCTTTTGATGTGACTTGCACTGATGTTAATTTGATAAGTATGTTTGTCTATATCTATATCTTTATCTATATCTATAGCTATAGCTAAATCTATATCAATATCTATATCTTTCTCTAAATCTATATCTCCATCTATCTTCATAGCTACATATCTACATAGGTAAAAATAAATATATAGATAGACAACTAGTCCATAAAATAATGTGATTTAACTAGAAGTGAAAATATTGGTTCAGGTTCTTCTTTTTCTGCCTAGTTACTTAGTAGAAGATCTGTTATCTACAGCATTTCTCTTCTTTGTTGTAGTGTGTGCTCCACAAACGTAGCTCCAGGTACAAATGCATTGTTTATCACGAGACCAGATTTCCTGATTTATAGTGTGACAGCACAGTTTGTATACACCATACAATAAGACTATTACTTGGTAATATCATTCTGTTTGAGAAGCATTATAACTAATACAAAACATGCACCTATTTGCAAAGGAAAAACATTCAATAAAGTATGTATGTAACACTGTTTACAACCAAATTACTTACAAGACTCTCACTATTTGAAGATGGTAAAAACCCAGCAGATCCAGCTTCATATAGGCTATTTGCATTCCCTGATAAAATTATAAGGTTGATTAGGAGGATATGTGAGGGATCGGAAACAAAAAATCATTTTCCTCCCTGATAACTTCCATTTGAGTGGAAGAACCAGGCTGTATTGTTCACTTTCCCATTTGTTATTTGCTTTATATTTAGAACCATTGACAACAAAAATAAGTGACTAAATTTCAAGGATATAATCGGTATGGTAGTCAAGAAAAACTGATCTTATTTACAGATGATATTATTTTATACACTAATAAAAGCAGAAAAGGATATTTTAGTGTTGTGGAACATTTTGAGACAGTTTCAAGTTTTTTCAGAATACAAAATTAATGAAACTAAAACAAAGGCGATAACTGTAAACTATGTACCCAGATGAGTTGGTTTATCTATATCCATATTTATGGGGGTGTGATAAAATGAAGTACTTATGAGTATGGCTTAAAAAGGATTCTGTTGTGGCAGCTAAGGATGTGTGAGGAAGAAATTGAGCAAAAGATAATACAAAAACTGAGAAATTGGGAGCTCTGTTTTTCTGATATGGATATGGATAGCAAGATGCAAGCAGTTAAAATGTTTTTAGTCCCTTTAGATTTATACACGTCAAGGATATTTGTATCAACTGGAGGAGAAGTTGTGGATAGCAATTGATAAAGTGCTAAAGGATTTTATCTGGGAGGCAAAGTTGGCAAGATTCAACTGGAATAAGCTGATTCTTCCAACAGAACAAGGTGGTTTGGGATGACCTGATTTGAAAGGGTATTTCAGAGCTCAATGGTTAAGGCCCCTATATGTAGCACAAGCAGAAACCAATAATTCAAAGTAGAAAGAGACGATGATTAAACAGGGGGAGAAGCTCAAGAAACAAGGAGAGACTGGGGTTTTGGATGCAGATTCTTAAGGAGAATAACAACAACCATACAGAATATTATATTAATGAAGTAGCAGAAAGTATTCTAAGAACTAAGCCAACACAGGAATGGAGAAAGGAGATTCTGCCGATAGGGATGACTGCAATTAGGGATGCAGACACTAGGCAAGAGGGGGCTGGGATTTATTGAAGAAAACTGGAAAAGAAAACAAGGCATTGGGAACAAATAATTAGATAGAGAAAGATAATAGAATAGGAAGAGGCCAAGAATTTACTTGACCTGCAGTTTAGAGACTGCCATCCCTATCAAGGATTGTTATCAGAGTATAGGCAAAGAAAATAAATAGTGGGATCTTAAACAAAAGACCAGCAGTGCTAGAGTTTTAGTAGTGTTGCCAATTTTTCATATACAAAATTCTGGATGTGTATGTGAAAACAAAATGTGTACATTAACCTCCAATCAAGGGGACTGTCATCCAATATTACTTTGTTCAATCAAACATATTATTGTGTTCTTCAACGTCAGTGACAGTATCCCTTAATTCTGGACTGTCCTGAAAAATTCTGGACAGTTGACAACCATAACAGAAGTTGTTAAAAAGGGATAATTAACATAAAATATTGCATAATAACTAAAAGACTCAATCAGGGGAGGTTAGAAAGCATTTGAAATAAAGACTGGATACGCAATTCACAAATAAACAATGGTGAGGTATATATACATCTCCAAAATATGCAACAAAGTCTAGAAGATTTAGAATCTTTGCTTGGAAGTGTTTATGTGGGTATTTTTATACCTCAAGTAAATGCCAAAGAATTTTCTCTAAGGTCAATAGCACATGTTGGAGGTGTGATGGGGGAGAAAGTGATAATTGAGAAAATATTTTTTTGGGAATTTAATGAGTTGGCAGACTTTTAAAAATCCCTGCAGGCTACTCTACTGGTAATACTGGGTGATCAAACTGATATAATTAAGAAAATGATTTTTTGAGCTATGATGCAGAATTTGGGATTGCCTAGACATAGTAAGACCTTGCTGAGTCTAATTATGGCTGCTGCCAAAAAAGCAATTGCTAGAAAATGAAAATGTAAACTAACTGTACTAGAAGCAATAAATATAGTAACAGAGATAAAATGACTTGAAACTGGATCTTTAGAAAAGGGTAGGAGCAAATTACATAGAAAACAATTAGAATTGTGAGAACAATACATGTAAGGAATGAGGTTTAAAAGTAAGTAGGATTTGAATCAGCTATGTAATGTTTGACTGACAATCACTAGAAAGATTATAAGTGATGTATAATGTTTGCAACTAAAAATATGTCAATGTGGTTTATTTCATTTATATAAATGTATGATTGCCTATGTCATGAGTGATAATTTAATAAAGATGTTTCTTGTTTACAAAAAAAGATGTTCACTATTTGTAAATACATTCATAGATAATTACTAGGCTAATTACAATACAGGCTCTTTTTAAGCCTAGACATGCTTCCCAAAAGTGAGAATCAGACACTGTACCTTGTGTCTAAAAGGTAAATAGCTTAAACAGTATGCCAACCGCAAACTTTGTCAAACATTGAGTTTGTCCAGGATTTTAACCCAAGACCTGTTGTTGTCTGAGAGGGAATCATATCCCTAGAGCAACAAATATGTTTATGTACAACATAAAACAACATTATTACATAATTTTGACACAGTTTTGGCTGAGGACCACTATACATGGTGCATTTGACCCATTTATACCTCTCAAATGTATAGATTTTCACAGAATATTTAGATTTTTCCCTCATATTTTTGGTCTATTCCTCGTAAAATTTGTGTTTTTTAGAAAATCATTGAAAGTTGAAGTCACTAAATAACACTAAATAATGATAGACATTTGAGTTTCAGACTTTATATCCTTCAGAAAATACATAATTAAGCAAAATCTGTTTTCTCTGCTTATAGGAGCAATAATTAAATTCTGTCCCTATTTTTGGGCCTTTGTCCTACCCATTCAGTCTGGCTTTGTCCAGATATCTTGCACTGAGAGGTTGAGTGATTCCATTCCTCTTAAACTTTCAGTTACAGGTGCCCTAGATGGACTTTGAACCATAGACAGGTGATCTGCATTGTGGTGCATTGAGTCTGACTGATGTTTTGCAGTAAACTTAAATGAGTGTCAGAGGAGAAGCATCCAAAGATGGAATAATAGCTTCCTTTCTCTGATGCAATTATGGAAAATGACAATTGTAACCCAGGCTGTTTCCATCACACTTTTTCAACACCGGTACTTACCTTCAATTGCCAGAAACTGTCTTTTGTCCACTGTCTGTCTTGATGACCTCTGCATGAATGATATTTTGTATTGGAAGGAATGTGCTGGATCAGCCTAAAGCTATGGCTGCTACCTTGATGTTGTAAGTGCAAAACTCGCTTGGCATACTTGATAACCTCACTCTTCTGGTATTCAGAATCCTGGTGGACACCACAGAATTAGAAGTCATGAGGCAGAAATATTTCCTTGAGTAGTACATGGCTCTAATCAAGTTCTCGAGGAGAATGCACATCACCAGATCATATAGCTCCAGGCTCACCAACAAATCACTGACACTCATAGGAGGAACTACAGGGAAAGGTCTCTGACCTAGAAAACAACAGTTGCCACAAATACTTTAGGTTAGTGGGGGCTTTCAAAGGGCACAGAAACAGAAGGCATTTCCCTCATTCTAGAAATGTAGCTCAGCAAATACTTAGATGTTCTGGCAGCAAAGTATTGCAAGAATCTACCATGCCCTATAACAACCAGGCATCCCAGGCTCGTTTAAGGCAAATTAGTATGAGATCTCTAAATTGTGCAGACAGAGATCAACTACTGAAAGCTGCAAAAGAGGGCTACACCTTCATAAATTTGGAACAAAATGTCCATGTTTATCAGGACTTTTCATGAGAAGTAGCTAAGAAGGGAAGAACCTATGCTGCTGTTAGAATTCTCTGATTTAAAAGCAATGTATTTCTAACTTCTTCAGAAACCTTAGCACTCTTAGTCTAAAATATCAAAATAAATCCTACTGCCTTGAGGATTTGACTCTGTTTCCATTTTGTTTACTGCAGCACATTTTACCCTCAGCAGCAATCAATGAGTCTTCCACACGAATGCTGAATGTCATGGATGCCAGCGGTAGCCATACCCTACAGCAAGACTAGTTGAGGGTTCCAGTGGGCCAGGGTAAGCTTGCAGCTGTAGTCAGCAACAGTGAAAGGGGGATAGTGTCCCACAGATGCCCAAGACAAGTGATAATTCAATAAAGGTGTTTAAAAAAAAGAATACCATTCCTTCTCCTCAGGACACTAGTCCTACACAGAGTGAGAAAACAGTCTGTTAAGTAATCAGCTGTGATACTTTTCAAAGAAGACCCATCCAATCAATCTAACTATTTCTTCTCACTGCAGAATCTCAGTGAAGCTTCTTCAACTTTGATGGACTGGAGTGAAATAGATAAGAATTTTGTCCAGGAGCATTACCTGTCAGCAGGAAGAGACCATACTCCATGTGACTTGTCCACTTAACCAAACGGCATAGAGAGAGTTCTCACCAAACCTATTTACAAAAAAAGTTCTTATGGAGACAACACGGCATTTCACATGGAGCAGAACACTTGATTGTTTTCACTATTGTCATTTTCACAATTTTATATAAACGGTTCACTGAGTTTTTTTCTTATTATTACATGGTTGGATGCCCTAGGCTGATTAATGTTATCACTTTCCTATGAGGAAGACTGGTGCTTAAGCCACCACATCACCCTAGTACTGGCCCATTTTGTCACTATCTTTTGCTAAGGTGGCCAGTGTTTACTTTTTATCTTAAATGGTTCTTTGTTTCTCAGCTAATGCATGTGGTTTAAATTCTGGAGCTAAGAGGAACATGTTTTCCCATTGTATTCAAAAATGATTGGCTGATAGTATGCTTTTTCAAGAATGCAAAGTAGCTAAGAAGCATGCTAGATGGTTAAAAAGCTTTCTTAACTTTAAGTGTTATCATAAATTGCACAGGACTCCAAAGCAGGGGTGGTTATTTTTGTTTAAAAACTCCCTAAAATGGAGCTCTGAGGAACAGCAGAAACTTGTGAAGAGAGGGAGTTTATTATAACTTTTGATATTGATTATAGCTAATGTCAATGCTTTTAACTTTCACCACCCCTATTTAGAAACCTTTTTGTATCCGTGGAGGCCTGTACTCAGCTGAACTCTATACTATTAGTATGAAGAGTTTGTGACATCATTTTAGACTCAATTAGAGGCTGCATGTACACTAATCAGAAATACATCCAAAATCTCAGTAGGTGCTTAAACATCTTTGTGAGACAATGGTTTTAGACAATGTATGGAGATTGTTATAGCCTGATGAAGATGGTTTCTTTTTTATAGGCTCCAGCCCCATATTCTTCACTCCAGTAGGTTAGAAAAGTGGCTTATTTCAAGGGAACTATTTTCTAAGGTTGTCCAAGCAGATATGCTCCCTGTGTCTTTTTCAGACCATCTTCCATTTTCCTGCAAATTGTCAGATTTCTCAATGGATATGGACCCTTAACCCTGATGGGTAGACCCCTTAATCCTAAAGAATCTACTCCTGGTAGATTTTATATGGATGGGTCTTCAAACATTTATTGTATCTAACCCTGTTGGTTCCTTCCCAGAAAAAACTGGTGAGACTCCCTGAAGCTGGAACTAAAGTCTCTGTGCTCTATATCTAAGGAGCAACTTGTGGCTGTTAAAGACTCCCAGAGGAAGAGCCTGGAGCAACAGCTGAATAAGGCATTCACACAGTGCAAACTAATCATGTTTAAGGGCACCCAAAAATTAAATTAAGTTTATAGGGAGCTGCATAAGAAACTTAGCTTGTTGCAGTATGAAGGAACCTAGCTCTACTTACAGAGCTTAAGAACCCGTGCCTGTTCTACTGCTATTCATTATTTAAAACTGCTGCCATACCTGGCCAAGCAAATACTAATAGACAGTGCAACTGGCAAAATCAGAACTTGACTTAAAGATGTCGGGGCTCTTTTTGTTAACTTATTTCAATATTTATACAGTGACAAAATTGAAGAGTCCATTACCCAAAGCAATTCTGCACCTTCTTCAAGACACCCTTCTTTCCTATTTTTATCATCTCAGATGGAATGGTTTTCTACACCTTTTACTGTTTCATAAATTCATGCAGTGCTCTGACAAATTAGTGGCTTGTCCAGTGGTATTATAGGTGAGCTGCATAGGTCACTTAATATCCTCGTTCTACCCCCTGTAGAAGCTATTTTCCAACCTTTACAAGAAATGAGCAAGGATAACCCTTCTTCCTCTGTCTCACACATTATTATTTTGCCCAAGCCCAATAAAGACATTACAAAGGTGGTGACGTTTAGACCAGTATCCCTGCTCAATGTTGACATTAAAATCTATGCAAGAGTACTTGTGAATATATTAACACACATTATGCCAGAGCTAATTTCCCCCATGTGTGCAGGGTTCAGCAAAGGGAGATCAAGTTCTGGCCATGTTAGGACTGTCAACCTGCATATGCAAGGCTTGAAATATATCCATCAACTTGCAGTGGCTTTGTTTTCAGACTTCGGAAAGGCATTCAAATCCATTAGATGGTCCTAATTATAGGGTCTAGTGAGCACCTTCAATTTTCCAGCTACTTTCAAACTTTCAGTACAAGCAATGTATGTTGTTTTCAAAGCAACAATGGCATTCAAAAACTCCATCTCTCACCCTTTCCCTTTAAGGTATGGGACATACAAAGGGTGACCAGTGTCCTCTTTTCTTTTTCTGCTTGATCAAAGTATGATAGCATTTTAGGTTTAAAACCATCAGGAAACACTGTTTTCCCCAAATCCAGGTTATATGTTCTGTCACTAAACCAAAGAACACAATTCATTTTAAAGTTTAATAAACAATTGGATCATCTAACATCTAAAGGCAATTTGTTCCACAATACTTGTATTTTATCTCTTATGAAATTAAACCTTCTACAAGTTTAACTCTTTTTACCACAAAATGTATGACTCTTACTATGCAACAAGACTGTTAATCATTGAATATCAATATGTAAAGTTAACCATAACATTCCATTGTGATATGCTCTATATGCCAAAAAAGTTTCTCCCTAATGTACTGATAATGCACTATAAAAAGAGTTAATAATCTACAGTGTCTCGGACAACTTTCACTAGTCCCTAAGGCCTTTCTTGTAAAAACTCTTTGAATCCTCTCAAGCAATTTCAGTTGACCTTCTGCATAAATTCAAAAACTACTGTTGTACTCAATAAATGGTCTGATATATATTGTATTAAGAGGGTTTCCCAGAGGGAGTGGATATGCAGCAGGGTTCAACTCTGAGCCCAATGCTATTCACACTGGTGATCAACTACATTAGCAAACAGATTGTAGGGGACAGATCAACAAAGTTTCTGTATGTAGACAATGGGGGATTAAAGGAAGATGCTGAGCAAGAACTTCTGCAAAGGATAGGGGAATGGAATGCAAAACTGAAGGCACATGTGTGAAATTAAATACAAATAAAACAGTGGTCATGGCAGAAAATTGTGGAAATCAGAAGAAACTGAGACTTGAGATAGCAGGGAAGATAGTGGAGCAGGTTCATAGATTCAAGTATCTGTGAGGGATGGTATAGGAAAAGTGGTGTGAATGAGGAGGTCAAAACTAGAATCAGATTGGCTGCAGCCAGCTGTAATAGAGTGCAAGGTGTAGTATACGACAGAAGAATGCCAAATAAGCTGAAAAGTAAAGTGTACAAAACAGTAGTTTGACCAGTGTATGGTACAGAAACCTGGGCAGTAAAGGCAGAGCAAATGAGAAAGTCAGAGGTGATGGAAATGAAGTGCCTAAGAAGATGAAGGATGCACACTGATAGACAGATGAAGAAATGAGGCCATAACAGCAGAAGCCAAAGTAGCTCCATTTACAGAAAAGATCAAAGAGAACAGATTACAGTGGCCAGGCAAATGTGCAGAAAAGCAGAAGATATTCCAGTAAAGAACATTTTGAACAGACAGGAAGAAGGTAAGAAGAAACAAGGCTATCAAGCAAAGAGATTGTATGAGAGATCTGTAACAGACAGGCATGAGTGTCAAAGAAGGCAGGAGTGTGTCACTGAATCAAGGGAGGTGGAGACAGTTAATACAACACCTGACCCTGTATAGAAAATGGGAAAAATGGGGTTGATGATGATGATGATGATATATCATATAAAGGTCAGATAAGCACTCAGGATCCCTTGTTATAAGGGTTTTCATCATGACACCAATTTACCTCATAGGATGGGAACAATATATATTTCAAAGTTATTACCTGTAATAACCACTAAATCATTAAAATACTCAACCTCTATTACAAGTGATGATTTTTTTAAAGTACATTATGCAACATTATGCAACATTTATCTGAAGTAAAACTTAAAACTAAGGGTAGGATTCATGAAGCCTCCGTGTAAGAGATACAAGGCTTACACGGAGGCTGCAGTAAAACAGTGTGACGTCAGCATGTCATGCATATGCATGAGGGCATGCTGAATCACACCTAAGGCTAACACGGTCCGTGGAAGTCAGTAGGGGGCGTGTCCGTAGGCCGAGCCCTGCAAGCGGACACGCCCCCAGAAGAGTAAAAGTGCCCAAAGTAAACACCCACGACAGAGTCCATGGAAATGTGAATAAACACAACACAACACATGCCCCCACAGACTATGAACATAAAATATATAAATAAACATGTTATATCTTTTTTTTAAATTAAGATGTTTGCCTGTGAGTATGCTCGTTTGCACAGGCGTGCCCGTAGCTCAGCCACAGTAAGCAATAAGTGGAAAAGCATATAAGAACTAACTATGCAAAGTAAGCCAAAAAGCAATAGTGTAGCAGTAGAGACATTGGCTGAAGAGCAGGCAGTCATGGTTCGAGCCCCCACAACATCAGTTTTTATTTTTAGTAAAATAAGCACGAAACAAGTCCCTGACAAATATGTACACATATAAAATTATATTTTATGTAAAATGTATTGAAATAGGCCATTTATTATGAAGAAATGTGAGATAACAAAATAATAAAAAATGCCAGATGTGCCTATAGCTGAGCTACAGTTTAACAAGGTGAGTGCATCTCCCCGTAGGTGAGCAGTGGTTTAACAGGTGTAAAATGAGTGCCAGTAGGTGAACAGTGGTTTAACATGCTGAAACTGTGTGCCCCTAACTGAGCTGAGCATAATATGAGTGCTGACAGCCAAATGAGGTGTAAACCAGCGTAACCCGTCTGCGCAGAGCTGCGCACTGCGCCAACAAGCTAACCGACGGGCAACGTTGAGCAAGCTGTAACAAAACTGCCTTTACACAGACACACCCCCTAGCCTGCCTAGAAAGTCATAAAATATAAAAATCAGTGGCCAGGTTCGAACCCAGGATACCATGCACCATAGTCAAGGTACTGAACCACTAAGCGATGACAGCTGTACTTAGAAGTGCAGTAATAGCAAATATATAGGAATGAATAGAAAGTGGAGCATGACAAAGCAGGTTTTGTGAAGTTGATACAATTCTAAAATGGCCAATCACAGATAAGTGCGGGAAAAACGGCATATATAAGCCCCATAGGTGGGAATACACAGCATAAACGATTGCAGAACTAACTTGCAGCCAGAATGTCAGGAGTAGGTGAGGGTAGTTGCTTTCGAGCACAGAGGTGGGGCATTGAGGAGTCCAGATACATGGTCTGGCTCCTAGTTCACAATCATGAGGCACAACTCATGCAGGGCCAGGTCCTGTGGGGAGCATATAGGGCTGAGGCATGGGACCGGTTGGCTCATGATCTCACGAGTGCCACAGGGATTCCAAGGACTGGTGAGCAGGTCCGTCACCACCATGCGGACCTGAAGAGACATAAGCAGGACCAATTGAACCTTTGGATCCAGGAGGCCCGACAAATGCCCAACGCCCCACTACTGAGTAAGTTACATTTAATTATGTATGTAAGAAATTAAACTAGCTGATATTATGGAGATGTGTATTCCAATATTTCTTCATTTATATTACAGCTGCAGGTGTCCGTTCTGTGAACCGCAGAGCCTATGCCGATAGGCTGGTGCGGTTGCTCCACCAGGTAGGTCAGTAATTCTCTCCCAGTAACTGTAAAGAAATATAAAAGTATGACAGTTAGCAAAAGAGTGCAGTGTAGTCACTAAGTAATAAAATGTGCAAGTAACAGTGTAAGAGTGTTTGCAAGTATTGCTTGATTACAAAAGTGTGTTGCAGTCTGTAATCCAAACAGAAAAATGAAAATGTCTGAAATAAAGTCTGAAATAAAGATGCCCCACCTGTAATATAATAGTACACAACCTGCAGCAGGCTGAAAAGTACAGCTGCAGAAGATGAGCAAATCACATGTGTGAAATATATCCCTGTTGAAATACTGAAACATGACAGAAGTGAGACTGCTGGACAGGACTGTAATAACTACAGGTAAAACATGTCAATAAAGCCTAGAAGTAAGTACCATCCTGAATAGTAAAATGAAAACATGTGGGAGAGTGTGAGAAAGAGTTATGAATCCACCAATAAAGTAGTAATAACCCCTGAATAAAGTATACTGCAGTCAGTACAGAATGAAATGAATGTGACAAGCAGAACCAAACTGTGAAATGTGTTCAAAGTGTTGCTGCAGCTGGAATGTGTATCCCAAAATCTGGATATGTTGCTCTCAGTCTGCAATATGCAGATAGTATGATTGTCTGAAATACCAAACATCCACAGTTGTCTATAGCTATATAAAGCAAATGTAGCAGGATTATGTAGCTGAACAAAGCCAGATATGAATGTGTATGAATAACAATAAAATGTATATTGATGTAGCAGTAACAGTCCTATCAACAAATTGAAGTAGGTATCATATAGGAAACTGTAGTTAGAACAGTAGTGTGTATATATCTGCAGCTATTAGAAATGTACAGCATATGTATTGGTATTCGAAGGTGTTAATAATATTTTCTTCACCCCACCCTATAACCACATATAATCCATTCCATGTGAAATTGGTATGTGCAATCACAATTAACACCTCTGGACATTTGTCCTGTTGGGTCATAAATATTTGCATGTACGTTGATGCATCTGCCCTGTTCATACATCCAAACCTGATGGCCTGTTGCCATCAATCAACCCTGCATGTTGTTGGACTGTGTATTGCTGTTCAAATTATGCATGTGTTATGCTCGCTGTTCAATGGTGTGAATATCTGGGTGTTTGGTTAATGGGAATACTAATGCATGCTGCTACAACTAATTGTGAATGGTATTGTATGAAACTAACCCAAACTGTCATGACATAATGCAAAACATAGGATGACAGGGAAGATGGGTTCCAGCGGACCCACCTCTCCCACCTCAGCTGGCGAGTGCACCTGGCACTAGTGCCCAGTCTGGACCCTCCTCCAGTGGCCCTGTGCCACCTGCGGGTGGAAGCGCTGCAGGGGATGGGGCCCTTCCCCCCCTCTGCAAGTGTGGCCGGAGGAGAACCACCACTCCCCATCTGTAGCGTCTGGACTGTGGTGCATAGGGATCTCCGGGACTCTGTTCTTGGGCCCCTATGCCAGCTTGAGGGAGAGGTGGCACAACTTACGGGCATGCCTGTTGCTTGGCCTACACAGCCCCCAGCACAGCCCCATCCTGGGCAGTGAAGGAACAGTGGCAACTACCCATGGGTGGGGAAATCAGTTCCACTGTTGCCATCTGTGGGCTCATGGGCTCTGGATATCCAAACATCTGTCCCCGTCAATTGTGTAACCCCCCCAAATGTGTCATACACCACCCCTGTATGCATCTTGTTTGTCTTGTCTGTTGACCTACCCAATCTTCCTCCCCAGCTATAGCGACTTCCTTCACCTGACATACCACTCTCACCTGAAAAAAAAAAAAAGAAAGGGCACTCTGTACCCACAAAAAAATTACGCCCCATACATAGCTGCCCATTCCACACACATCTCTGCTGGACATGGAAAATATCAATTACAGTTGGCTGTACAACAAGTATTACTGTTGTCCTGACACCTCTCTCAGGGGTGAAAGGTTTCAAATGTCACACCAAATTACATACATATGCACAGCTGTTGCTGATGAAGAAATGGGCAGCTATGGGCCTTACCTACATCCCTCATGCAAAACCCAAGCTTGTTTCCCTACTGTCTTACCCTCTTTGTGACCCCTTTTTCACCACTTTCCTGTCTCCCCATTTTCATTTCTTTCAAAGAAAATAGCGCAGGTGTGCGCCAGAGTAAGCACTGTTAAGCGGTTGTAAGCGGGTGTGCGCGGAGCTGAATGCCAGTGCGCATGCAGGAGCTCCGCGCAAACCAGCGCTAACCCAGTTACAACTGCTTAAAAGTGCCTTAGTCAATCTGATTGACACGTCCTGTAGTCAGTTCAAAAGCAAAATAAAATCCCACTGTCAGTCCCGAACCCAGGACCTTGGAAACAGTAGTCTGCATGACCTACCACTAAGCCATGACTGTTATACAAGAACATTGTGCTAAAATAAATATATCATGTAATAGTAGGAATGAATGTAAAGGGAATATAGGATGTGTAGTACACAAAGCATGTCATGTATACTTACTGTCAAAACTAGTGGATTTCCATAATAGTAGTGTGTGAACAGAAACAGCCATGCTAGTTGGTAGCTAGTAGGTAATAATGTCAGTTAATGTAAATATATAAATGTATGTATATTTACATATATATATATATATATATATATATATATATATATATATATATATATATATATATTTGTAGGTGTCAGTGTGCATACACACTTACTACAGGAAACAGGAGAGAGGAATGGAGAAATGTGAATCTACAACACAGCCTGAATCATGAGAGAGATACTAACCTTTACACTCACAGAACAGTGTCCACAGCATACCAGCATGGTCCCTGCCCTTACAATCTGAAAGGGCAAAGCCTATCTCACATACCCTTTTATAGCACTGTCCTGAAATCACAGTGAGAACTGCAATCAGTACACAACTGGCTGCATGCAATTAGCAAATGCTGGCTTACAGTTGGTGCAGAGGCCATCACATGGCCTATGCAGATACCTACAAAAGCATCCTGTACTCACACTCCACACATGCAATACTTTCATTGCACTGTCTGGAGGCAGACAGAGAGAGAGAGAGAGAGAGAGAGAGAGAAATAAAAAAAAAAGAAAATAAGAATACAAACAACAACACACGGTACACAAACTAAGTTGAAGTTGTCAGCAGTGTCAGTACCAAGCTGGGCTAGCAGCTGCCGGAAGCTGTAGTAATGGTAACGCAACCAGCTGCGACAAACACAGGTAATTTAAAGTAACAAGTTAATAGTCTACACACTGTGAACCCTCCATATGTGTCATAGGTATGTATCTATAGGTATGTCCATGTGATGTGTTGTGTGCACATAGTTCCACCCAAAGGGGATGACTATACATTACATGTCATTCAGTGTTAGGCCATGATTCTGGCACCAGTTGCCCGTTTCAGTGAGGCCTGTCTGTAGGATGTGTGTGTCAGCTGGTGTAACGACTATGGCGCTTAGTTTGCAGTCATCTGGGAACTTTGTCATCCACAACCCACACATGTTTGCTTTCACATCTGAGAAATAAATGCCAAATAAGAGGGGTCCTAGGACAGAGGCCTGTGGGATACCACATGTGATTGGCATTGAGTCTGACGTGGCTCCTGCAATATCGATATTATGGATTCTGTATGTCAACCAGTGTGCAACCCATCATGTGACATATGTAGTAACATGTAAGCTAATGAGCTTGTCTATGATGCCTGAGTGGAGTACTGTGTTGAAGGCCTTAGGCAAGTCCAGGTAGGCTGTATGGACTGTGTTGCCCTCATCAATGGCTGTAGTGACTGTTATGAAAGGTCAACCAGGTTCAAAAGGCAGGACCAGTCCATCACAAAGGCAAACTGGCTGGGAACAAGTGTCTGCAGATACCCAATATCAGTGTATATGCGTCCCATACTGAATCATTCCATAGCTTTGCAGACCAGGCTGGTTAAGCTTATGGGGCAGTGGTTCCCAGGGTCAGTAGAGGTGCCTCCTTAGTGGAGTGGGACCACTGTTGCTGTATGCCAGTGTTTAGGTACATATCCCGTAGTACAGCCAAGGTTAAATATCAGTCTTATATGCGGATGTATGTGCTCTTGGAGTTCACATAGCACACATCCAGGGATACCATCAGGTCACACTGATGCTGTGTGTTCTGCTTTGCTGAGGGCGGCCCTCACCTGGACATCTGAGATGATAGGGAGGTTACATTCAGCTGTGATAAGTATGTTTAAGTGTGAGAGAGAAGGAGGGGGGATACGTGCACTGAACCTGTCTGCCAGAATGTTGCCAATATCTGTGTGTTCGGTGAATGTTAAGTAGGTGTGTAGTAACTCAGAGCATATCTGAGGCATTTGGTCCATATGTCTAACATAGCTGAAGAAGGCCTTGTGGTTATCTATAGTGTTCGTGGCCATTTCCCTCCCAGAGTAGGCCAAAGATGTTGTTATGAGAGACCGTAGCTTATTACCAGTGCTGACCACAGATGCCTTCCCTTTCTGCTCTGTCCTGCAGTAGCCTCCTTCTATCGTTATACAATCTGCCTTTGGCTGGGGTCCACCAGACAGGATGCCTAACCTTTGTGCATAGGGTCTGGGTTAGAAATGTGTGTGCATGATCCATGCATTCTTCGGGATGTCCATGGGAAGCATTCGCAAAGGGGTCAGCAGTGTGGGTTGTGGCTTCCACTGGCCCAGTGGGCTGCATGGATACCATGTCAGTCCTAACAAGTGAATATCTGTCTAATCACATATATATCAAAATAGTCTACTGTGCTGGTGGTGGTTGTGGTGGTGGGATATGTATATCCAGGCCGAGTAATTTGTGTCTAGATCACACTAGTGGATGGCATTCCACATACAGTACCTTGGTATGAACCCCCAGAGTGGGGTTGTGCATTGGACCTGTCTCAGTGTGCTGACCGATGGGGCATGCTACTATGTTGTATGGAATGTGGCAAGTATTGTTGTACAGGTGTTGGCTGAGCACTGATATCTGGCCATGTACTTGTGTATCCACCAAGAGACACACACATGCTACATATGGGAGTAGTAGTATATCACTACAGTTGAGTATCATGTATTGTATGTGTGCGATATATTGCTGACATAGTCAGCTGATATCCTGTTTGTGTTATCTTCCAGGGACATGGCGCGTCAGCGAAATCCTGCCTACTCTGCTGCAGAAGATGAAGAGATACACCAGAACCTGGTGCGGGATTATGACATACTGTTTTCCCGCACCAGCCAGAATCAGCAGGAGAGGGCTGCACTGTGGCAAGACCTTGTCCGTAGGGTAAATGACATTGGCACACATAATAGGACATATGAGCAGGTACGACATCACTGCAGTGATTTAATCAGAAATGTCTATCAGCGTGCGTTGGATATCCACAGGCAACAGGTCGCCACAGGAGGTGGGGTGGCCACACATCCCCCCCCCTCACCAGACTGGGGAGGCTACTCCTAAGTGTTGTGGCTCCAGCCCCGGAACATCAACAGCAACACACCTGCATCATGATGGAGGCTGGATCCAAACAGCAACACGACATGGAGCGTGCAGGTAATATGCCATATATACACTTGACTGTTCTGTACACTGTTAGTTTATGCATGTGTAAGGTGTGTCCGTGGTATGTAGCTGTCAACATAGTTTGTAATTGTGCAGGTGTGATATTGCCTATATCAGCAGCTGACATGTGAAAGGCAACTGGTGTACTACTGCACTGTATCATATGCAGTATCAATGGCACAGTCATACCCACTGACATTAATCTCCTCATTTCTGCAGGTCCCTCCGGTGTTACAGCAAGGCAGCCCATCCATGCTGGTGAGTGTGTTTTAACAATACCTATAATAGTCCTGATAGTGCTAGTAATACTAGTGTAACTCAGTAGTGCCCTGTGTGTATACTGCGGGGTGTGCATGTGTGCATGTGTGCCTGTGTCCACGTGTGCATGTGTGCATGTGTGCATGTGTCCATGTGTGCATGTGTGCATGTGTGCCTGTGTCCATGTGTGCATGTGTACACGTGCCCACGTATGCACATGTTCACATGTGCATGTGTGCATGTGTGCGTGTGTCCACGTGTCCACATGTGCACATGCCCACGTGTGCATGTGTGCCTGTGTCCACGTGTGCACGTGTGCATGTGTGCATGTGTGCCTGTGTCCACGTGTGCATGTGTGCATGTGTGCATGTGTGCATGTGTCCACGTGTCCATGTGTGCATGTGTGCATTAGTGCATCACTGGTAACATTGTGTAGACATTGTATATTGTGTTTCCTGTTTTCCTCCCACAGGTTCTGGTGCTGCTCTGGTGTCCTGCAGCAGGGAACCTGAATCTGGTGCCACAGGTACTGATAATGATGATATCTGTGTAATGGCACAGGAAGGTGTGTCAGGGTTTGTCATTGGCCAGCCAATTGACAGTACACAGCTGTCAACCCCATCATTGCGCACAGTCATCCTGCCAGTACATCCTATGTCACCATTGTCCCTAGGTGATGGACAGGATACCCTGGGCATTGACCAGGGTAATGTGGTATCTGTGGCACATGCTTCCCCACATGGCAGCCATGGGCTGGGTCCTGCGATGGTACCACACAGACAGTTGCCCATGGGTTCTCGTGGGAGCATCTGTGGGCGTACTGCCTCTGGCACACGTGCCCAAAGAGGTCTGTCAACCTCAGCTATGTTTCGGGCTGTCATGCAGGCACAGTCGCATATGGAAAGGTACATCAGACAGGGTCCGAGGGAGCTGAGAGCATGTTGCACAGCCATGACTGACAGTATGCGTGACATCGCGGATGCTATCCGTAATTTCACCGATGTCATAGACAGACATTATGGGGACATATTACAGCAGTTCCACAACCACATGTCCATGAGCCAGGGCAATGGTGGACGGTTTCAGCATCGATGTGGCCGTATGCCAGCAACAGCAGCAGCTGGCAGTCGGTGCGGACGACAACAGGCCCGCGGACACCCCCATAGTGCCAGCAGCAGCCCCAGCAATGCTGGGTCTGTGCTGTCATCGGAACGCCTCAGGAGACCACGTGCACATGGTTCTGGACAGTCCCAACAGGGACCTGTGTCCAGTCAACACACTCCCGCTTCTGATGACAGTACCCAGTCTGGCTTAGTACCGGATATGGTCCGTAGCACCCCTGCCAGGCACAGCTACCGTGTCCGTGCCCACAGACACTGATCTTTATGACCTGCCAGGTGCAGTCTGTGGCTGTCCACAAACTCCAGTATATAGCAGCCATGAGGTGGAACTGTGTGCATGCATACACACATGCGAAATGTTAACACCTAGGGCTACCACATACACGCACACACTGCACCAACAGTGCCCCACCCTGTACTGCTGTCCCTCACCAACACACATACACACACATGTCAATTGGTGGTATCAGTGGCAGACTCAGGCATACCTAATTCACACCCTGTGCATATGATGAAACTGTGCCACCTCCTGCAATCTCCAACATCAGTGCAGGAACAGGTAAACACGTTGCTGATGCACAGGGTGACTACATAGAAGTGTATTACTAGTATCATGTTGGTAACAGTACAGTGTGCTGATATGACTGTGTGTATATCCCAGCATGCCTGATGCAGTAACTGTATGACTGTCCTGAATTGTTATCTACATGCATAGTAAGTACCATAGTGTAACAGCTGCACATTATTGCATACCGGTAGTAAGGATGTCAACAGATAGCCACACACATAGGTAGCACAGGGGAGAAGCTAATGCAAGTAGTGATACGCAATGATGGACATGTACAGTAATGGTGGCATGTTGCCCACAATGACTATACAATGTGGATGTTTGCGCATGTTGATATGTGTGCAGTACCAATGTAATACAAATCACAATTAACTATGACATTATATCAGTTCTACCATGGACATCTGAGCTGTGCATTTCTGGGTACATGTTGATAGTGCCTACATATTTGCACTGTTACCTACTGTAAGTGTAACCCCTTCTTTGTTGTACAATGGACTACTTCCAGTCCTGCTTACTGTAGCTTTGTTTGCATGCATGTTCGCTTGGGGTTCCCTCGAACACTGCTTCCACCTGCAATGCAGAGTTACAGAGTTTCTGTGGACTCCTAGTGACATCTGCATAGCGTACTATACGTATGTCAAGTTTCCACATGACAGAACGTCACTGTCTGTCCTGTTCGCATGTACGTTGCCTGTGACACATTGCACATGACTTACGTGGCATTTACCCACGTGTGCAGTCATATATGCCAGTGCTATGAAATCAGTAGCAGTACACCCACACATACACACCTTCAGTATGTTGTTCCCCATTGGCCCTATGTGTTGGTAATCACCATGGCAATTACACTACTATGGTAGCATGTGCAAAGGTAACCTGTGAATCACCTCTATGGTCCAGTTGTGGTTTATGTGAGTCATGTGAGAATGTCACAGCTGCCACATGTATGCAGTCAACCCTCTCCCCTGGCCAGGAACATACAACACATGTGTGGGATGCCACCACATAGCCAATCTGGGGACTGAGCACTGTGAACCCAGTACTGCCATACCCTGTCAGGTGGCATGACATACTACAGTGACTACAATACCAGTCTGACATAGGCCCACACTGACAGCAATCTGAACACACTGGGGCATACTTGGAGACTCAGAATACCATCCTGCCTGAGCATCACACAACTCTGCAGCTGGCACACAGGCATACGTTACGTCGGAACAGAGCACATGTCACACATGGCACACGCATCCTGTGTGCCACACACTCACAGCCTGTAGGGCTACACAACACACCTGCTACAGATGTGTCAGGTACCTCTCTTGGCCGCTGCAGTGGGGTCCCGCTCAACAGGCTGTACATGGTGAAGGTCACAGTGATATGCCTGTGGGGCACTATGATCCACCACAAAACACATGCATACAGGTCAGTCAGAGGCATGGACACATATGACTCAGTCATTGACCATGCCACTATGGATGACCTGAGACATACCTCCCTGGACTACATGATAGGGAACATAGAAGGGATCTCTCAGCATGTGGCACGGGCCAGTATGGGCCTGATCTTGGTTGCCATCATACCCTCACCAGGTATGCTACCACAATATGTAGGAAGGGTGTTCTATGTCTACATTCTGCTCAATCTCCAATGTCATTCATAGGGTATCCAATGGCTGTCAACGTGTGCTTAAATGCTAGGGAAGCCACAATGATATGCGGGGGGCAGCTTGCACGTGACACCCATGCGCCATTGTATATTGGTGAAGCCCCTTGATACACACATAGTGCCTTTTGCTGCAGGACACAGATTACATAGCCACCTCCGTGGGTATCACACAGGATAGGACACTAACAGTGAAGCTACACAACACCAGCAGTGTACACTGCAAGATGCATGCACTGGACACTGTCCTCAGCGCGGTGAACTGCAATATCTGTGCAGTACCAGATTCCTGATTCACGGCTCACAGGTGCAACCCATCACTGCCAGGTTATACCTCATACCATGCCTGTCGTCCCCTACACATGTAACACACATGGACAGGGGGGTAGTATCCCAAGGCACCACAGATACACACACCTCCAGGTTGTTGGCACAGCACAAAGCATCAGGTCCTATCCATGAGCAGCTAACAGTGTGTTGGACTGCCTTCTGGTTCATAGCCTGGCACACACAACCCTCCCATACTCAGGAAACCCACCTATGCTCCCTAACAACACTGGCAATATGACAGTCTCAAGAAATGTCTTTATATGGCAGGACTGCATCCAGCAAAACATTGTACGTGAGCATTACTGTAGCTACAACACACTAGCTGAAAGGTTCCCAGCATGTAGTCACTGAATTGCAGTGGAACAACATGTTACCACTCCCACAACAGGTGGGAACATGCAGCACCTGTTCATCGACTACATGTAGACTATATGGCCCAGACCAGATGTGTATCCCTTGCTGTAGGTATTATACCATATACAACCCACACTGTATAGACACATACCGCGTGCGGCCCCTGCACAGTAAGACACAGTCATATTGTTATGCATTGCGAATACCATTTATCCACTTGAGGCACGTGTCAGACATGGTAACTACTGAAGGTCACAGGTATATATGTGTATGTGTCATACACATACATCATGTGTGCATTGCCAGTGCTGGTTTAGGCAATGGCATGCATTGTTATAAACAACAACCCACACATGCTCATATTTTGTGACACAACCACACGTGGCAGTTGTGGATTTTCAAAACATACCTATCTGTGCTCTGACAGTGGTAATAGACCCAGTAGCAGAGCGCACTATTGGCATTACTGGGCAAGTAGCCCTGTTTGGCTGTACTGATAGTGTGGTGACATCCCCTGTGTTTACTGGGGGAATATGCAGCATCTGGTGTATTGTAGTATTTGCCAAAAGGATCTGTTCTCTCACACTTGCAATTACATACACCCTACTAAACCCCCCCCCCCACACACACACACACTTGCCATTTGCAGGATTCATACCCCTACCTAACTATGTCACGTCACGTGAGAGAGACACATTAGCGAAGCATACTATTCGGATGACTAGGAAGCTCCTCTTCTCCAGCTGTACTTATAGGGTGCTGACATCATCAGTGTTTGGAAAGGGTAATGTGCATCATGTAGTGTGATCTCCTGATTGCCAAAAAGCACATGTCTTTCATACAGAATTGCACACACACAAATCCCCCACATCCAAACACACACACTTGCAGGTTTCAAACCCCTACCTCATTATGTTATGACACTTGAGAAAAATGCATTAGCAGAGTGCGCTATTCGGATTACTGGGAGGTGTTCCTTCTCCAGCTGTACTTATAGGGTGCTGACATCATCAGTGTTTGGAAAGGGTAATGTGCATCATGTAGCGTGATCTCCTGAATGCCAAAAAGCACATGTCTTTCATACAGAATTGCACACACACAAACTCCCCTCATCCAAACACACACACTTGCAGGTTTCAAACCCCTGCCTCACTATGTTATGACACTTGAGAAAAATGCATTAGCAGAGTGCACTATTTGGATTACTGGGAGGTGTTCCTTCTCTAGCTGCACTTATAGGGTGCTGACATCATCAGTGTTTGGAAAGGATAATGTGCATCATGTAGTGTGATCTCCTGATTGCCAAAAAGCACATGTCTTTCATACAGAATTGCACACACACAAACTCCCCACATCCAAACACACACACTTGCCATTTGCAGGTTTCAAACCCCTACCTAACTATGTTTTGACACTTGAGGGAGACGCATTAGCAGAATGCGCTATTCGGATTACTGGGAGGTGTCCCTTCTCCAGCTGTACTTGTAGGGTGCTGACATCATCAGTGTTTGGAAAGGGTAATGTGCATCATGTAGTGTGATCTCCTGATTGCCAAAAAACACATGTCTTTCATACAGAATTGCACACACACAAATCTCCCACATCCAAGCGCACACACTTGCAGGTTTCAAACCCCTACCTCATTATTTTATGACACTTGAGAAAGATGCATTAGCAGAGTGCGCTATTCGGATTACTGGGAGGTGTTCCTTCTCCAGCTGTACTTATATGGTGCTGACATCATCAGTGTTTAGAAAGGGTAATGTGCATCATGTAGTGTGATCTCCTGAATGCCAAAAAGCACATGTCTTTCATACAGAATTGCACACACACAAACTCCCCTCATCCAAACACACACACTTGCAGGTTTCAAACCCCTACCTCACTATGTTATGACACTTGACAGAGATGCATTAGCAGAGTGCGCTATTCGGATTACTGGGAGGTGTTCCTTCTCCAGCTGTACTTATAGGGTGCTGACATCATCAGTGTTTGGAAAGGGTAATGTGCATCATGTAGTGTGATCTCCTGATTGCCAAAAAGTACATGTCTTTCATACAGAATTGCACACACACAAACTCCCCACATCTAAACACACACACTTGCAGGTTTCATACCACTACTTAACTATGTTTTGACACTTGAGAGAGATGCATTAGCAGAGTGCACTATTCGGATTACTGGGAGGTGTCCCTTCTCCGGCTGTACTTATAGGGTGCTGACATCATCAGTGTTTGGAAAGGGTAATGTGCATCATGTAGTGTGATCTCCTGAATGCCAAAAAGCACATGTCTTTTATACAGAATTGCGCACACACAAACTCCCCTCATCCAAACACACACACTTGCAGGTTTCAAACTCCTACCTAACTATGTTATGACACTCATGACAGACACATTAGCGGAGTGCGCTATTCGCATTACTGGGAGGTTTTCTTCTCCTGCTGTACTTATTGGGTGCTGACATCATCAGTGCTTAGAAAGGGGAATGTGCATCCTGTAGAGTGTTCTCCCAGTTGCCAACAGGGCCATTTCCCTCACACAGACTTGCACACACACTAAACCCCCTCCACACACACTGGGCAGTCGCAAGATTCAAACCCCTACCTAACTATGTTATCACACTCGTGGCAGATGCATTAGCAGAGTGCGCTATTTGCATTATTGGGAGGTTTTCCTTCTCCTGCTGTACTTATAGGGTGCTGACATCAGCAGTGCTTAGAAAGGGGAATGTGCATCCTGTAGGGTGTTTTCCCAGTTGACAAAAGGGACACTTCTCTCACACAGACATGCACACACATCAACCCCGCTCACCCGCTCACCCACATACACACACACACACTGAGCATTTGCATGGTTCAAACTCCTACCTAACTATATTATGGCACTTGAGGGGGAATGCATTAGCAGAGCGGGCTATCCGAATTACTGGGCATCTGTTCTGCACCTGCAGTATTTATAGGGTGCTGACATCTTTATTTCTACAGAGGTATGTACATCTAGTACTACCTGTCAGGTGGGGGATAGCATATATATGCATTTGCAGCCACCTACTTCAGGGTCAGATATGCACATCGCACTGGCAGGTTATGTTCTATACCATGCTTTGTGACCACAGGACCTGTAACACACAACACAACCAGTCCAGAACACCCCTCCCACATCCAGGACACACACTTTGCTTCCCTGGGAACAGTGCCAGGATATGCAGGTGTTCACATACACCATTCCAGTTGTTAACATCAGGTACAGGCATATTGTGTGTGGGAACTACTCAGGCCTCTACAACTTTACTCTACAGCCACTACAATTTGTGGGTCCATGTGCTATGGCAGAACCACTCACCATAGCCACATGGGGAAATACATATTGCACCTGTCCATCTGCAACATGGGTACTCACTGTTCCACACCAGAGGTAGACCACCATTGTTGATATCTAACCATACCCACCTTTCCCTGGACATCCATATCCCATCTCCACCCCCAGGCAAGGTTGCCACTGCAAACAAATTGTATTTAGCACAAGCAGACTCTACACTTGTGAAGACTGGGGTGGACGACTTCAAAGGACCCATGCTGGGGGACTCTACTGGCCACTCTGCATAATCCTTGACAATTGCATTCTATGAGCATGTCTAAGGTTTGCATTGATCATGCTATCCCACATATACCCATGACTGCTCCACAACAGGACACCTGTCAGGTGTACACCAGCCATATATGGGTCGTCCAACAGACAGAGTGAGCTAACACATTGCAGAACTGTAGCCCACAGAGGGAGGACATCTGTGAACAGTACCGGCATGACACTTCAATCCCACATAATCATCACAACACAGTGTTGACAGTGGAATTGTCCAGACAATGCAGATAGGGCTCCCCTCAGTCTGTTATTGATGCCCACTTACTGTTAGAGGTCCTCAGCAACCCTCTTCCAGCACACACTAACAACATGGATGTGGCTTAGCACATTCAAACCCTGGGATCTCCACTGTGGCCCTGCTTGACAGAGGCACAGCTCACTAGCCTCACACGTTGCCTTATGTGACCTACTTTACTGTGGCACAGTAGCCTTCTGTACTGGGGATGCAGATGCCAAGCACACTCTGGCTAAGCTGTCATTCCCTAGGGCAAACAGCCTAGTATTGACCTCTACACCCATATGTTTAATTGTCAAATGCACAATATTTGTTGCTGTTAGAATGTTTGCAGGTCTTTATTGCCATAGCATCCCCTGTTCCTATGAACAACTTGTGTATCTGTGGAAGATGTTTGAATATGAGGGTGATCCACTATATCACTTATGTCTCTGTAGTCATTTACTGTGTGCACTGGGCAGATTGCTGTGTTGTGGTTGGTTCCTGGAATGACACGTCCAAATACCAGATATGTGTGGCTAACTGCTAAATGGAGATAAGGCCTGAGTGTGTGAGCATGCCCAGTTCAGCCTTTCCATGGCATGTTGTCTGACATATGCCTCATTTATCAAAGTGTGCGAGCATGCCCAGTGTGAGCTTTCCATATGTTGAACTCTGCAGTCCACCACATATTTGGGTGGGTGTGAACTTCAACAATATCTCACGTTTATGGTTGTGTGTTGGGTGTCATGTTGTGTACTTACTGGCCAACTGCTTCATGTCTGCCACAACAGGGATTATACTGTGCCTGCAGGGATTGCATGGGATACTTTGCATACAGTTGTCAACATCCTTTCATAATGACCTAACACTGTAGTACCGTATAGTGTACTGGTTCAGTGCTTTCACTGTGGTGGACAGTATCCTGGGCTTTAGTCCTATCACTGCTTGACATCTTCATAGTGAGCACAACAGACTGTGTAGGGGCCAGTTGTGCACATATGACTATGTTGCATTATGTTCAGATATGGACTACCTACACCAGGCTTGTCCAACATTGGTAGTGTATTCCACAACATAGGTGGACATTGGCAAACACTAGCAATGTTCCCTAGGCCATTTCTGATGCTAGTCACAGAGTGTGTTTGTCCTTCAACACACATTGTGACTGGAGTTTGCCATGACATATGTCATGGTTAGTATACTGTGCCTCCATCTACCTCTGACATAACAGTGATACCCAGGGTAAACCTACCATATCCCATCCACTCATCAGGATTCCTCTTGAGGGGTGTCGATAGGTGACTCTCTGGCTAATCTGTACTGGGAGTTTACTCAAGAGTGGGGGTGGCTTCTGTGTTATGGATCATTCAGTACAGCTTGTCCTATGTATGTCAGTGCTGGGGTTCAGGTCTCTCATGTGCATAGCTCACTGCCATTCAGATTGTACAAGGTGCAGCATGTTCATTGATTCCAGCTTGGACATGGCATCATACATCAGGCACAGCTTGCCTCTGGGTGGGAAGTATGGCAGTGTGTGGAGCTGCAGTTTGTTTAATCAGGCAACACATGGCATCTGTTCATGCTCTTTGCTACTCCTGGTGTGGTACTGTTGTGGACTTTACAGTTGATGGAGGTGTCTGCTGAGGTATATCCCACAGGGGCTATTGTAGTCAATTGTGACGCTGATGAAGGATGACTGTAGAGCCACAGTGACCTCCCCTTATCTAGATCTGACAACCTTCATGATTGGGTGGGTATATGGTATGTTTCTGCGAACACTACAGCCACATGTTTGTCCATTGCAGGATATCTATCACCTTGTGTCC
The DNA here is from genome assembly GCF_019279795.1 of Protopterus annectens. Classification (NCBI taxonomy): domain Eukaryota; kingdom Metazoa; phylum Chordata; order Ceratodontiformes; family Protopteridae; genus Protopterus; species Protopterus annectens. Next base: position 509,352,717 of record NC_056741.1, on the reverse strand, counting down.
CCAGGTCTCTCATTACATGTTAGGTCCATAATGGGTTAACACCTGTGTGGTAGTTGGTGGGCACTTACTGTATATCCACGGTGGTTGTCTATACACATTTCTGCAATTAGCTTGCTGACATGGCTATGGCTCCAGTTGTATGTTTCTATGTGGCCCTTTTGTGGGTTGCTTGTGTCAGCTGGGGGTCAGATATGGTGGGCAGTTTGGACTCCTCTGCATACATGTTCAGTCACAGTCCTTCCATGTTGGCCTGTACCTATGGGACATATATACTGAACGAGGGAGGTCCCAGGACCAAGCCTTGTGGGATGCCACTCATATCTGCTTTGTAGTCTGACATGGATGCAGCATGTCTGACCATGTCAGTTCTGTCCTTGGTCTGGTTTGCAACCCCTCTACTGACATAGGGGTTTATATTTAAGCTGGTGAACATATCCATACTGAACTCGTCGGGTATTGTCTGGAAGCATTTGCACAGTCCAGCTACGCTGTGTGGACCACATTGCCCTCATCAATGACCTTAATGACTGTTTCAATGGGTCAAACATGTTTAGGGGCAGGATCTGCACTTATGACAGCCACACTGGGTAGGGTCCGGTGTCAGTAGGTCCCCAATAGCTTTATGTCTGCGGTACATGATGATCTTTTCCATAGCTGCACAGACCAACATGTCAGGATCCTAGGGTGGTAGTTTGCAGTATCCATTCAGGCAACACCTTTGTTGTGAAGAACCACTGTTGTTGTACACTGCTCTTTGGGTACATATCCTGTGGTAAGGCTGACATTGGGCAGTAGTGTGATTTGGCATTCCATTCTTCTTGGAGTCCATGTTGGCCTCAGCCCAGGACACCATCTCATACCTTTGCTGCTGTGTGTTTCACTTTGTAGATGATGGCTGTTATCTCAGCATCTGCAATGTCAGGGGGCCAGCAGTCTGCTGGGATATATATTTTGCATTCTGGGGGGGAGGGTTTGCACTGCACCTGTCAGGTTGTATGTTGGCAATATGTGTGTGTGTTTGGTATGTTGTGTGTAATATCTGTGAGATTCGGAGCATATCTGTGAATTCCCAACATGGTTCCTACCATCAGTTGAGTAAGCCTTGTGATTATCCTTAGTGTCCTGTACAATTTGTATCTTCATAGGTTCATAGGTTCATACTAGGCTATCCACCCTAGGGCATTAGTAAGCCTAGCCAGATTGTGTGTGTCTTTTGCCGCCCCTTGCTATGTGAATATTATGGCCATTTATGATTTTCTTTACTGTGCCTCTGTCTGGACGTGACACAGTGAAGACCCCCAGTGTACATCTATGATCATCCATCCACTTGGCAATATTCCTGTTGAGGGGTGTCAGTGAGGGGCTCTGCCTAACATGGATTGGGATCCTATTCCAGGGTGTGGGGAGCCTCTGGGTTATGTATCTGTCCCTCCAGCACATAGGTTCATAGGTTCATAGGTTCATAGGTTTATACTAGGCTATCTGCCCTAAGGCATTTATAAGCATAGCCCAAATATTTGTGGCTTACGCCACCCCTTATATGTAACAGTACTGTGCCCATTAGTTTGTTGTGCCTCTGTCCAGCAGTGACACAGAGATGATTCCCGGGATAAACCTACAATCTCCCATCCACAGGTCAAGATTTCTCTTGAACAGAGCCAGCGAGGTGCTCTGCCTCACATGGATCGGGATTTTATTCCACAGCATAGGGAGTCTCTGAGTAATAAATCTATCCCTCCAGCACGTCCTATTTATATCCGTGCTAAGGTTTAAGTCACTTGCTCTAGTGGTTTTGGTGGATTTGGATTTTTTGAGGTGGAGCATGTCCATTAATTCGGGTTGGACATGGCCTTGTATGTCAGGCACATGTCACCTCTGAGCAGATGGTATGCAACTGAATAGAGCTGAGTTTCTTCAATCTGGCAGCATATGACAGATTTTGGAGTCCCTTTATCCTTTTGGTGAGGAACTTTTGGGGTCTCTCCAATTGCTGCAGATGTCGGGTGAGATACATCCCGAATGGGGCATTGTACTCGATCATTGGTCTGATAAGTGAAGAGTACAGGGAACAATGACCTCACTAGATCTGGATGTGAATCCCTTCATGATCAGGTGGGCAATGTAGAAGGTCTTTCTAACCACTTTAGCAATGTGAGTGTCAAAAGAAAGGCCACTGTCAACCTGGGTCCCCAGGTCCCTGATAACCTCTTCTGTGCTTAGTGGATTGCCACCTATATGGTAGCTTGGGGTTACCTTGTTTTTCCCGAAGGGTATGACTATACATTTTTTGGCGTTTAACTTCAGGCCATGGCTCTGGCACCAGCTATCTGTTTCCGTGAGTCCCTTCTGAAGGATATCCGTGTCTGATGCACTTTCCACTATGGCGCCCAGTTTGCAGTCGTCTGCTAACTTTGTCAGCCAAAGTCCTCCCATGTTGGCCTGTACTTCTGAGAAGTAGATGCCGAACAATAGGGGGCCAAGGACCGAGCCTGTGGGACACCACTTGTGACCGGCTTGGAGTCTGACATAGCGCCAGCAACTCTAACCCTGTGGGTTCTGTCCTTAAGCCAGTTTGCAACCCATCTTGTGACATATGGGTTTACATTTAAGCTGGTAAGTTTTTCTACAATACCCAAGTGGGGTATTGTGTCGAAGCCCTTTGCAAGGTCAAGGTAGGCTGTATGGACTGCCTTTCCCTCATCAATGGCCTTGGTGACTGTTTCGAAGAAGTCGACCAAGTTAAAAAGGCATGATCTGCCCTTGACGAAGCCAAACTGGGTCGGGCCCAATGTCTGCAAGTCCCCTATATCTTTGTTTATGAGCTCCATTATGATCCTCTCCATAGCTTTGCAGACTAGACTTGTTAAGCTTATGGGGCTGTAATTACCATGGTCCGTAGAGGCACCGCCTTTGTGGAGTGGGACCACAGTTGCCGTACGCCACTCCTTGGGCACGTATCCTGTGGTAAGGCTGAGACTAAACAGCTGCTTTATGTGCGGGTTTAATTCCTCATTTAGCTCATGTAGCACACAGCCGGGGACACCATCCGGTCCCATTGATGCTGTGTTTTTAGCTTTAGAGAGAGCAGCTTTCACCTGCGCATTTGAGATGTCTGGGAGGCTACACTCTGCTGGGATAGTTATCTCTCCTTTAGGGGGGGAGAGGGGGGTGAAGTTTGCACTGAACCTGTCTGCCAGTATGTTGGCAATGTTTGTGGGTTCAGTGATTTTTGTATCATTTTGGACTAATTCCTATTTCATTATGTGTTGAGGTTGACATCTGTCACTCTCACAGCTCCAATGGCTTTGATTTCCTGGGGTGGAGCATGTCCATTACTCCTGTGTTGGACATGGCCTTGTACAACAGATATACAATGCCTCTGTGTAGGCAGTCTGTGACTGCATTCAGCTGGGGTGTCTACAGCCAGGCAGCATATGACATATATTTGACAACCTTTATCCTCTTGGTGAGGTACCTTTGAGGTCTTCCTAACCGCTGCAGGTGTCAGGTACAGTACATCCCATATGAGTCATTGTACTAGATTATGGGTCTGATAAGGGAACAGTACAGGGGCACAGTGACCTCTGTTGATGTAGATGTGATTCCTTTCATGATACGGTGTCCAGTATAGACAGTCTTCCTAGCCACATTGGCATTGTGAGTGTCACATGACAAGTTACTGTTGACTTGTGTCCCTAGGTCCTTGAGTACTCCTTGCATACATAATGGTTTACCACCTATGTGGTAATTTGTGAGTACCTTGTTTGGTATTTGGTGGGACATTCATACTGTCCAGTGTCTTCAGGATGTCTTGGTGCGGTTCCTGTGTGTGAGAGTGTGGTCTGTCACATGCTACAGACTGTACAGCAGTTTTGACTACAGTTAGGTGCACATGGGTGGTCTCCGCTGCTTTGTGCATTGTCAGTTACCTGACCGTATGGGTGTCTGTGCTGCATATGGATACTCCCCCTCCTTTGATGTTTTGGTCCAGGTGTTGGGGCCATAACGCATGATATGTGGTATAACCTGGTAGTGCTGGTGTGCTGTCAGTAGGCTTGCAGCAGGCGTCTGTCACAGCATAGACATCGATGTTCTCCATACTGGGAAGTGCCTCAGGAGCATGCATATTGCAGTTTACACATCTGGCATTGGTCAGCATTACCCTTATGTTTCTTAACACTTATGTTTTCTAGGGTGGTGGGTTAGTCTTTTCGGCCTTACCTACGTACGGCTCTAAGGAGGTGGCAAAGGCCTTATCCAATATCCAGACGCCAAGGGGTAACAGGTGCAAGCCATCCCTGGAACAGCAGCATGGCTTGTCATGCATGACATCTCAAGTAGACAGACATTAGACCCTCTTGGACTGCCAGCTGTAATTGTGCCACCTGTTAAAGCTGATCATTCTGTGTTTGTACTGTGGCATCATTCTTGGTGAAGGTTGGATGCTGCAAATGGCCAGTGTCATACTGGCCTGGAGTACATACTCAGAGAGCTCATCCATGTCTCTTTTCATGTAGTCCAGGGAGGTACATCTCAGGTCATTCACATCAGCATGGACAATGAGTGCATCATATTTCTGCTTGCTTTGGGGTGACCTGCGTACTTGTATTATGTGGCATATTGTGGCAGCCTACAGGCAGCTTACTGTACCCTTTCCCTTGCTCAGTCTGTTGAGTGGGACAGCAGTGTGTCTGCCTATACAGACACCTATTACAACTGTATCAGGCATGTTGCTTCTCCTTCTGGCCTGTGACTGTTTGGCACACCAGCTTTGTGTACTATGTGTTGCATGTGCTATGTTTAGAGGTTGTGTTTGCTTGGGGTCTGCTTTGGAGGCCTCTGTTGGTGTGATGTGTTTGTAATTAGGGCCTCCGGGAATGTTTTTCTGTGTTTATGTGTTTGGTTTATAGTTGTGATAGGTCTATGTGGGACTGGGTTTGTGGTGTATGTGGTTACCTTCTCCACCTGACTAGTTTTGTCAGTACTGGGTTGGGGGAGCTCAGCCTCCGGTTTGGATAAATGGTTGCATCTCTCACATATATTTGCATTTATTGGGGGGAGTTGAGGGTTGTCTGTGTACTTGGGGCAGGTGTCACATTGCCTCAGGATTCACAGATTCTACTTGTTGTGGCTGGCCTTAGTGGATTGTATGTGTGGACATATTTTATTGCCATACTACTGATCAGTGATTACTTCCCTTTTTATCTTTGCTCTATCATGTAGTAGCTTCCTCATTCTCTTGCATAGTTTGGTAATGGCTGGAGTCCAGCATGCCAGATGCCTGCGTGTATGGCATTGTGTCTTGTTGTTATTTGTGATTGCATAATCCAGGCATTCCTGGCTGTGTTCATGGAATGCCTGTATAACATGTTCTGCGGTGTGTCCCATATTCTGCACCTGCACAGGGCCTTTTGTGGATTCCACATCAGTTTGGAGGGGTGCAACTTATGCTTTACACATGTTTTTCACTGCGGTTTTCTGGCCAGGGACTGTTGTCAGGATGTGTATATCAGGTGTGATTACTCTATGGTCTGGTCTTACCAGTGAGGGATGCACTTCTCATCTTGCCATCCAGTACGCATGTTGCTGATTATCACATCCAGTATGCTTACCCCTCTTGTGGGAGTGGTACATTGTTCCTGGGCATTTTGGTTTATGGATTCTGGGAACATTTCTCCTACTGTGTTGGTGCTAGTATAATGCTCCCAGTGTATGTCTGGGTATTTTCAGTCAACCAATATAATGTGGTTTGGGTGGCTTGATATATTCATGTATTCCAACATAGGCCAGGTGCAGTTCCTGGTGTTAGGACAGTAGTCTTTAGCAGGCTATATACTGGGAGGTGGTTTTAGCCATTGGTATTTGACCATGGCTAATCCATGCTGCTTCTTGTTGTGGTACCAACATGGGGGTGTGGTTATCCTTGACAATTGTTGCTAGTCACCCTCCTTTTGTAGCTTGTTCCATGTTTTGAGGCTGTACAGCACAGTATGAGGTGTAACCTGGTAGTGTTAGGGTGCTGATGTGAGCCTTGACCCAGTTTTCTATTACAGGACTGATATCAACATTCTCCATACTGTGTGCGTTTACACTGCACACATCTTGCTGTTTAGACTTCTGGCATTGGGTAGCATTACATCTAGGTTCCTATCCCTTGTGGCACCTATGAAGGTGGGTTTGTGTTTTGAGACTTACCTATTCAGGGCACGCTGTGGGTACTGACAGCCTTTGCCAGTATCCATGGGGTCTGGACTGATAGGTGCACGCCACCCCTAGCAGGTGGTGGATCATGTCATGCTCAGCATGTCTTCCCAGGCTGAAACACATTGGCTCCCCTTTGACTAACTGCATTACTTCAGCCAGTTATTGCAATTGATCATCCCATCATCATTTTGTGGCTTCATGCTTGGTGAGGGTGGATGTTAGTCAGGGTCCTCAAGTGTGCATATAGTACATGGTGTTACATTACTTAACACATGGCATTCATGTCTCAGGTGGTGTTGCAGGGTTGCCTCTGTCGAATGCACATATTACACTCCCTGTACATGTTTGTGAGCAGGTCATGTCATTTTAGGCATTCCTGTTATTATTTGAGTGAGTCAGAGAGGGGTATCATTCCCAGGGTTCCTACTGAGCCAGTGTATGTGCTATGCATTGCCTCTTTGCCAAGGCCAGGACATACTGGGCATGCCTTCTTCTGCCTACTGGGGCAGGCTCAGGTTGTTCCTCCTCCAAGTCACGCTCTGCCTGTGATGGCCTTGGCAATGGTGGGGGGCTGTTTGGCCCAGCCCTATGCTGGTCCTGCTGCAGCTGTTTTCGCAAGATCATATTATGTAGCATAGCACATGCCATGACAATTTGGGTACATGCAGTTGGTGAGTACTGAAGGCTCCACCAGATGTGTCCAGACACCGGAACCGTGACTTGAACAGCCCAAACACATGCTCTATTACATTACGTGTTTGTGCGTCTGCCTCATTATGGTGTTCCTGTTCAGGTGTGTGTGCGTTTCTGATGGGTGTCATCAGCCATGGCTCCAGTGCATAACCTGCGTCCCTCACTAGTTGTCCGTGTGGGATGTCCCCATTGGCAAATATCTGGTACAGCTGCGTCAAATGCCAGATGTGGGAATCATGGTAGCTCCCAGGGCAGCCAGCACACACATTCATTATTATGCCCTGGGCATCACACACGACCTGGCAGTTGATGGAGGGGAAGCCCTTGCGGTTAATGTAGGCCCTACCCCGCTCACCGGCTGGTGCTTTGATGCGTATGTGCATGTAGTCTATTGCACCCACTACCTCAGGGTATTCCTCTATTTGCTGGAAGAGGCACATATTGCTGGCCAATACCTCACGGGCTTTGGGGAAATATACATGATCACTGACATGTGCTGACATGGCATCCAGGAACTGGTGCAGTACCCTGGAGGCTGATACCTGTGATATCCCCATCATATCACCAGTTGATCTCTGGAAGGTACCTGTTGCTAGTATTCTTAGGCCAACACATACCTTGGTTTACACTGGGATGGGTTCCCCTCTGTTGGTTCTGTGTATGAGGCGTGGCCTGCACAGCTCGACTATTTGCTGCAGGAGCTCTCTGTCCAATCTATAGCGCTCTACTATCTCCAGCTCATGTAACCCGTGGTAGGTGACCCTAGGCCTGTACACTCTTCTCCGTCTCCTCACTGTGGGTTGTCTGGCACCATCTGCATTGTCACCACCCTCAGCAAGTCGCCTATGTCTCATTATGACAGCTATGGCAGCCCCTAGCATTTCTGCTCTGAGTTCAGCTTTTTCAGTTTTCACTTCTAATAGCTTACTCCTGTCTTGCAGTGTCTCTTGAGAGAAGCATCCTGCACTGCTGTTTGCAGAGTTTTAAGTGCTGGGCTGGGCTACTATTCTGCCTGTGTAATTGCCTGCTTCTAATTGTTTTCATCTGCTAGCTCCAGCAGTATTCCCTGCTAGCTTCCTACTGATTCTGTTGCTTCCTTTTTCCTTTCTGTTTCCTCGGGGGGAGCAGCGTGCATACCAGCAGAAACACACTCACAGTGGCTTACACGTGCGCACACATGCTTACATGGTTCAGGATCTGCCTATTCAGGTTAAAACGCGTGCACACCAGTGCAAACAGTGTTACAAATCTACCAACACACTCCCACATGCTCAGTCTGCCTTACACGCACGCACACTGCCCTACTCGCGCCTAATGGCATGCACACGTGCGTGTGCACGCCCAGGAAGAAACTTTGGTGTAAGTAAAAGTGTACACCTTCCATTTCTTGACTTTCCCATGCTTATCTTGTGGCACTCCTCTTTCCTTGATCTGTGTCTGTCATCTGTCATGTAACACTGACCTCCAATGAACTGCATTTCTTTCTACCATTCCCCCCTGTGATGTCACCTATCTCCTACTCTATTCCTCCCCCTTATGTATCTCTTACACTACTCAGACTGTGCTCACTTGCTATGTGACTGTGGGATTCAGTATCCTAACCCTCATTTGCATCAGATTGCCTACTAATGCTTAGTTACATCTCTTAGACTCAGCTTCCCCCTTTAGCAACCACTACACGGTGGCCATGCTGTTTTTGGTCTGCTCATCCCTGCATTGCCATTCCATATATTGCATAAAACCCACATTTGTGGGTTTATAACCTTCATTTTTATGTTTTATACAGCGCAACTCGTTTGCTCGGGGCTGCGCTGCGTTTAAACATCGGCGATCGCCAGGAAAAAAATTATTTTTTTTAATATTTGCATTGGGTTACCTTGCCAATGGCCACATATTTGGCCATTGGCATGCTGCCTGACACATATGCGCCCTTTATTTGTAGCTGACATGGCTCCATTGCGATTTTTGCAGAAACTTACTCAGTTGTCAACTGAGTACATTTCTGCAGCTAAAACAGCTCTTACACGGGCTGCTTTCTGTTTCGTGGATCGCTACTCTACCTCATTTGCATGCCTTTCCGCAGCAAGTGAGGTATTTAGCATATCCACACCCAGTCCGTGTAAGAGACGTTTTAGCTGGTCTCTTACACGGTGTTTCGGGCTGTTCCTGGATCGCGAGGCTTGCATGGAGTGTTACACGTCTCTTACACTCCGTGCAAGCCTTCGTGAATCCTGCCCTAAGTGTTTGCCCATGACTTTGTCTTAGATAAATACTTCTTAAAGGTAACAAAATATCTGCTATTAATGATTGCAAATGAAGTCTTAAGACTGTCAGCGTATTTACTCATCCCATATGACCTATTTAATGGTAATGTGGCAATCTCTATAGTAAGTAAAATTGGATCAAGGGCTGATCGCTGAGGAGAACCTGAATACATTGGCAAATGTGATGAAAATGTCCCTGAATACACATGGATTATTTTATTTCAGGTAATCAATTTGCAATCCACCAAATAAGTATTAATGTTTATCTTTTTTTAAAGCAGCTATTATTGCTGAAAAAGATAACATAGCAAAAGCATTCTCAATGTCCAGAAATATATCTCAAGTAGCTAGTCCTTTATCTCATGTTACAGAAATTTCATCATAAAAAATTATTCACATTAAACAAAATAGATTTGCCTTTAAAAAAAACATGTTGTAATAAGCCAACATCATTAGCTTTATCATTTTTATTAATAAGATTTATTATACAGCATTCAAAACATTTACTGAAAATGAATGTTAAACTAATGAGATGATAATTACTTAGGTCTAATCTATCACACTTTTTATAAATTGAGATAATTTGAGAAAATTTCCATAGTGAATACAATAAATATTGGTTGATTACACAACATAATATTGTTTTAATATTATTTGGAATGTTTAAAATTAGAATAGGTGGCATTTTATCAGGTCCAATGGGTGAATTTCTTTTGATTTTTAACAAAGTGTTCATCAGGTTAGACATACTCTAGGATTAATTAACAAGCCTACACAATGTTTACATGCTGGTCTAATGCTCAGTAGTGCTAATCACGTATGCATGCTGCTCATCACACTTATAAGAATAGAAGGACGTTTTCATGGCCAGCAATATGGCGGCAGCCATATACATGTGCTGAGTACCATGAGTAAACACAGTAAGCAAGAAGACCTATGGGTATACCTGTTATGCATGCTCACATGAACAGAAAACAGACTAAGAGAGGGCATCTACAATTAAAGCAGTAACAGAGAAGGAAGGTATACTGAGGACAATGTGCACATAAATCAAAGATGAATACAGCATACATAAGAGGGGAGGTTAAACAGCAAGGTAATCTACAATAAAGGATAAAATTGTTACCAGGCAGGGAAAGTGTACTGAGGACAATGTGCAGAAAAATCAAAGATATGAATACAGAAATGCATAGGACAAGAGGATAAATGTTAAAAGTGTACTAAAATAATTTATTTAAATGCGCTTATGACTCAAAGACAATTTTGTAATAACAAAATTATGCAACATACAAGTCATAACAATTAATGGTGGTCACACTTCCTGAACAAATATAGCTAAATAAAAACAGACATGACAGTATAGGATATAAGAGTTAGAGAAAGCACATTGTAACAGAGGGGGGTAAATGATGTATGAATGTGATTAACATGCTGAGTTGAGATGACAGTTAGCCAGGACAGTACATACATTAAGGGGTGCTTTGCATAGCCTGCATTTTGTCAATATGACATGTTAGAAAATAAGACTGGGTCATAAGCCACAATCTCCTTTTGCACAAATCTAATCCATACCATCACTGTTACCACTGTGCTGTGTAGTAACTGCATATGTCACAGATGTAGGGATAACAAATGGAGAAGGAGGATCACCCCTGAAGGGAATTATGCACTTTAAAATTCTAATGGTTATGCATCCCATACATAGATATTAGTGTGACCTTACACATGTGGGAGCAGAATGTGCCATACATAATACCCTTGCCTAAGGCATTCCTTCCTACCTGGTCCAGTTATCAGGCAGACAGGTAAGAACAGATGAAAATACCACACTATGATGCTATTTATTTTACAGATCTGTGTACTGTCTGCACCTGCCACAGTAAATAGCAATGGATAGTGTCACAAAACAAATCAATTTAATGTGTGAATTAAAAAAGGATCCATGATTATTAGTGTCATATCAGCATGTCAGACTGGTGGCAATTAATTGACTATGCCCATATGCACACAGCCATGATCAGCCCTATATCAACGATCCTTGGTCAGAGAAGGTTTCTCTATATTTTTGTACACACACACCTGTAAACAGGAGCTTACACCTGTAAACAGGAGCACACACATGTACAACGCATTCCTCAATGCATGTGCCACAGGAGCACTATCACCATGGCATTGACAGAGCAAATTTTCTTCTGCCATGAAATCCAAACATAGGGTCACAAGTGTTTGTGCAATATCTCAAGAGATAATACTGATGTGATGTAATGGTTGTATGACATCAGTAGATTCACACAAATGATTCCCTATGCTAGGACTAAACATCAAGTTCTGCATCTCCTCCAACTAACAATATGGTTATGAATCAAACGCACTGCAATGCAACTGTCATCACAGCTATTGAACTCCACCTATTTGAAGTCATTACATTAGATGTACTTTACCTGCCCATAATGTTTATCTGCCAAAATGGATGGGGCAGGCTTCTGCCATGCTATATGGACAGATTGAACTGAGGGGTATAATTCCTGCAGAACAGTTAAGGGCACACATGCTTACAGTCACTCAATGCTGGTTTTGAACACTTGAGTAAATGTTGGGAAAATCAACACAATAGTGGCATCAATGAATGGGCCATGGTATAAGTGCATCATCAGTTGTAATATATGTGGTTATCTGAAAGAATTCCAGTATGTTAATGAATCAAGGAATATAAGTTCCTTTGAAAACTTAAAAAGAATCTTGCTGTATACCAGACAACACTGCCTGATGCTAGGTATACCCAGGCAAACAGCTACCAAACGGAAAAAACAATGAAAACAAAACGCCACTGCAACCTTGTTCCAAACAGTAAAAACCCAGGCACATGTGTGGACTCCTGCTGTTGTCACTGTGAAAGTAGAGCAACAATTATGTACACTGTGGATATAATCCCATTTTGGAACATTTGCCTTAGGTAGGCAACTACATACATTACGTTGTCTCATGTCCTCAGTCTTTAGGAGGCATCTTGCTACAACTGGCATGGAAGGATAATGTAATCAATCGACAGCATCAGTCCTCAATACAGTGTTTCAGAATTAAAATTAGAATGGAGTCTTGCAAGAGAAAATAACAGCAACACATGAACATAACACTTGTGAGTGACAACAATGTTAACAACATGTACACTAAGTGCAAGCAGTGATGACATAATTTGAACTATATACCTAATATCACAAGCTATCAAGTTTGCTAAAACACAAAGCACCACTCATGATTTATTTTACAACTATGACTTTGCACATTTCAATGGATGACATCACCATTGTTTATTACATTGATGTTTCCCTTAAAAAGTGGTTGTACAGCACAAGCACACCATATAGATATACATAACGTATGCATTTGCAGCCTGTTCTGCACAGTAAAAGCAAGAGATGCACATTAACAAAATATAGTCACGCCTATATTCAAACTCTCTTACCTAACTACTGATACAATCTACACACACGTGTATTATATGCACATACCACAGAAGAAGTCTGACTTTATGTGAGCAAGATTGTTTCTTTGAAGGATGCCATCAGGTGTGTCTTGCAAAGGAGATATTTGTGCAAATCTGACTTCTACAGCTATGTAGGATTCTGAATGTTGCCACTACTAACATGTGCAAGACACTCCTGCATCCATTTATAGTCACACATACACACTCATGAGATTCTCACTGCTTTATTCAAACTCCCTCCCTATCTACTGCCACAATATACATGCAAGAATATTATACGCATGCACCACAGAAGATGTCTGACTTCATGTTTGCCAGACTTCATCTTTGAAGGTATGACACCAGCTGTATCTTGCAAAGGAGATATATGTGCAAAACTGAGTTCTACACCAGATTCTGAATGCTATCAATGTTAACATATGTAAGACACCCCTGCATCCATTTACATTCACACACTCACAGTCATGAGGTTTTTCTGCAGTATTCAAACTCCCTACCTATCTACTCATACAATCTACATGCAATTGTATAATACATACACACCACAGGAAAGGTCTGACCTTAGTAGTGTGAGAGCATTTTTTGATAGATGGAAAAGGAATGTGAGATTCATCTGACCACGCAAATGTTTCTCCTGAGTGGGAACCAAATAAGCACAGCTGTTGAATTAATCCTCCACTTATGTTATGGCCTCATCAACATACACACACAATTAAATTGCTGTGAGTTTAGAACCCCCTAACTTTCAAGTTACACAATCTAGAGGGGGCAGTACTTAATACAAGTGCCACCAAAGAAGTCTGACTTCTACAGTGTAGGGTGCACTGTACATAGGATTAGGTTCTCATTCTGTGTCAGAGAAGATATTTTGCTGTTGAAGATTTTGGGCAAAGCCATGTTGATATGAATTTTTTGACCAATAATAAATACATACTGCTGGCTTAGGTCTAGTATGCTGTCATTAATGTATATTGCAGAAAAAAGGTGTCAACATGTGATTTTCCTAAGTAACTTTGATCATGACTGTAATACTACATATGAATGACTATCCTTAATTTGTTAATTGTCCAAATTGTTTAAGTAATGCTTATTGAAATAAACTTTTATACCTACAACATATCAGCCATGCTTCAAGGAAAATCACAAGTTAATTGGGTGTGCAATTTGCTACACATGACAAGGGTGGTATGTATTCAGAAATGCATGTTATGACTCAGCACATGTCCTAACTATGTGTGAACAGCAGGCTGTCCTGTGAAGTGCCAGCATTATGCATCCTCACAGCAAGGATAGTAGCCAAATGATATAAGATGAACACTTCATCCATCAGCCTACTAAATATAGTGCAATGTAATGTGATGAGAGAGAAGAGGTGATGAGGGACAAAAAGATAGAGAAACACATAAAACTGTGTTTTGTGGCACATTTATGAACATCTTTATGGTGTGTTTGTCTTGGATATTTCCTCATTCAGAATGTGTCCTGCTCTATACCATGAAGTGATTGATATAGGGATAGAGAAGGTAGAACACAGACAATAACAAATGCATGCACATACATCTAGTTGAAAAAAGAATAGGAAACTGGAAACACGATGGTGACATGAGGGTGATGGTTTGTTTATAACAGATATAGCACACACACAAGCAATATTAATATGAGGAAAAATGACATTACTGTATAGCATATGTCAGGATTCAAATTTTGGTAGTAGAAATAAAACTTTATAGACAGGTTCATTATCTTATCTCACCACAGAGCAGCGTATACAGTAATAACTTTCAATTATATTTTGTAAAAGACACTCACAACATGTTCAATAAAGGCATAAAGTAGACAGTAGTATTCATTACACATATCAGTTGAAGCTTCCATCACACTTTATGTGATACCCAGCTACCTGACAGACATGGAAGAGTAACTGTATCACAATTTATTTCCTTACATCTGTTTTAGCAGATACTGGCATTTGTGCTAAGCTAACCATGCCAATGCGGTCTAAGGCAAAAACTCATCACATTTAACAATAATATTTGAAAAGTCATTTAGCATTACATACTATGCTTGACTATTAACAGACCTTGCACAAATGCTGAGGACTACAACTTATAAAATAGAAGGGGATAGACAGATACATAGGCAACACATACATAGGAAACAGACTAGATGCAAAATCAAGCTTGTAGAGTTGCTTATTATCTCAACACACCACAAAGGAAATCCTACTTTATACAAGTAAATACCACACAATTGAAGGGACAGTGATAACCTATTGAGCCAATGGAAGATGTCGGTATTAGCCTTCAGCAAAGTAATGACAACAGGACAATGCCATAAGATGACCATTGCATTCAACAGGATAATGAATACTCAACAGTAAAAATGGGTGATAGAGAAGATGTGAAGATAGAAAGAGGTGGCTTGAAACATATCAAAGGTTCCTTTTATGGGTCATTAATGAAAATATTTATCTTTGTCCTTATTATTAATCTGTCATGTTCTGTATCATTACCTGAAGGCTATGTTTATCAACAATGTGTAGGAGAGGAAAAACAAGATTAAGACCTTAGAGTAATAATGGTGTTTAATAATATTTCCTTATAAGCATATATGTCTTTTCAAATGCTTTCTTTGCCACAATATTCAAAATCTATTCATGAAAGGTTGTAAATGAAAAAAATGTAAAGACTTATGTCATGAAGCATAAAAATCACAGTAAGAAATAATGTGACATACATCGGGAATAAAAACCTTGGTGCTATGGCCAAAAAGGAATCTTCAGGCAAGTAACTTATGTCAAAACTGCACAGAGGAGGCTGCACTTTGTCACATCAAGTAGTCAAAGAACTGTTAGAGTAACTGTTTCAAGGTACTGCCTTTATTCTGCCTTTATTCTGTATTCCAATAGTGCAACATGTTTAACATGTGGCCTGTGCATAACCACAATACTGTAGGGTGATAGCAATAACTGACCAAGTTTTCCATATGACATGAACAGGTATTTACTGTCTCTCATCACTGGTGTGTGATGCCAAACTCCACACAAATTTTGAAGACAAAAAGTGAAGGCTTTTTAAATGCCATTTCAGGCCATGTGTGTTGTGAGTGATTCTATTTTTGAACACATTAAACTTGTAAAAAAGGGTTTGATAGGAAATGGTAAAAATGGGGAGGATAAGCCAATTGGAGGACACAGGGGAAACAATAGTGGGATATGCAGAGAGTTGTGGGGGAGAACCATAGCTATCCACTTCTTTAAAACATAAATATAGAACTGTATACCAAATCTGTTCAATTTGGACTATCATCACAACAGGGATAGGGGACGACAACAACAGAATAATGTTGTAGAGTCAGTTGTACCAAATCAAGTGTCAAGAAGACAATTAGGTGAGGTGGAGAGCTATATATGGGGGGGGGTCTTTATTTTTCTATGGGACAGGTGCCCTTTTGTCTTTCAAAGATAGAGGAATGTTGGGGAATAGGCTTAAGAATGTGGGGATCAGGTAGGTAGGTTAAGTGAGGAAGGAGGTGCAAGCAACAGGACATAAAAGACAGATCGGAATGGTGATGGACAGAAAAGGTTGGGGACCACCCGGACTGGAGATAACTAGGAGACATCAGAGTTGCACCCTTATCAAGCCTGACAACAGTGAGTATCTAGTCCTCACCCTCAGAACTGTCATCACTGTCTCTTGTCTCAATTTCATGTGTCAGTTCTTGATATGGCATTGTCTTTGCAATATGACAAGCCACCTTTTCTAAACAGCAGGGTGGGCACTGATGCCCCTTTTCATGATACCCTCCACCAACCCTGTCAAGTTTTTCTGGGTGTCAAAATTACCACCTCCATTATTAGTGCTCCTGGAGGGTAGCACTGCACCAGCAGCTGTGGCACAGCTACCTGATACAGATGAAGCAGGTAGGGCAGGCATTGTCAAGGTAGAACTGACAGGTTTTGAACAAGAAGAGCTAGGTGTCAGTGCTGCAACCTGTGGAGGGATGGAAGTCCAATCCACAGTGGTTGTTTTACCTCCCTGTGCAGGGTGTCACTTTTTAAGCAGAAATGTATGCCAGCACAATAATTTTAAGTCATAGAAAATATTAATAACAACAAATTAAAAAAAGAAAGAGAAAGAAGCGTGAGGTGAGACAAAAAGAGAGAGAATTATATCCATTGTTTCAGCACATACACATATATTCTCATTAATTCTGTATAATTTCTCACATCCAGGTATGATGGGAAGGTCTTACTCTGTTGTACCATTAATCAATTGCATTTCTGTCATATAAAAACAAGTATTTATTTGAGTACATGCATATTGCAGAGAATTACAGCATTGCAGTAACTCATGATGTAGATATATGCAATGCCGCTCTGAGGAAACATAATGTCGCTTGTTGCTCCACCCTGTTTGTTGCAATGTCTCCAGGAGTCTCCAAAAGTACAGGAGTTGACTAGAAGAAATCAAAAGTACAATAGAGAAGAAGATACATGAACGCATAATGAATACCAGACTTTGTTGTCTCATGCATTCTATATAATTGTATGGTGATGGGTTAGTATACTTACACAGCTGAGGGCTGTCAGCAGTTCGAAACGCATCCTCAGATTGGCTAAGGAGGTCCTTTCAGCCCTGTGTCAGGTCACTAAAGCAGTGATGACATTGCTCCCCAGCTTGTGGGATGCCAGTTTCACTGGACACAGCCTTGACTAAACTCTTCCAAACATCAGCCTTATCCAGTATAGTCCTCTTGCAGCAAACTACAGCTTAATGAGGAGTACCACAAAAATCCTGGACTTCTCAATACCCTAACTCTGTGCTCTAAGTTTAACACCATCTTCTCCCTCACTGACCATACCTTCAGAAGTCAAGCAACAAGACTATGTCTGAATTGGTGCCAAATTCCAATCTTACATTTAAAAGCCAGTGGCCAAAGATGCACACCCAATTCAACTGTGTTTGTGCGATGGAAACCAGGGAAATCCATTGCCAGACAAAGAGGAAGGGATTTCATCACACAGCAGTGAAGGTGTGAGCATGGCAGTGTGACTAGCCATATGTGATGTTGACCCTATTCACACTTTTTCCACTTGTCAACACTGAAATGCTTAATGGCTTGGCTTTCTAAGTTTGGTCTTTCATAGGTTAAAAATGATAACTTGGGGCATAATTTCTTGGGATTTGCGCACTGTAAAAAGTTAGTTGTACTATGGAATAAAGAATACATAAAATCCAACAGTGGTTATTATTTCTCAGATTTATAGGAGAACTACCTTTTAACTATGGTCATTAGAGACATACTGCATTCAGTATGAATGGAGATATACTTCAGATAGGCCTGTATGTGTCTCACTTTAAGAAGCTCTGGGAAGTACATTTTCATGTAAGAGGCAATATTATGGTTTGCAAATATATTTCAGATGGATAGACTTTAATGGGCTGAGTAATACAGGTTGGGTTATGATAGTACATACTTCACAACGGTTTACCATCAAAATGAAGAATGAAGGTTTGGTGAACATGGGACTGCTGAACATCAGTTGGCTGATTCTCATATTGCAGAACTTCATTTCTGCTAGTTTCCTTTGCAGAGAATGCCACTGTGCATTCACTTATATGTGGTTTATGTTAAGAATAGAAATTTCGATACAGTGCAGATTGTGAAAATTATTCTATTCCTCATTGTAGTGTGATCTTGGAGTTGGAATATGTACTTTGCAGGGGGTGTGGGTGACACAGCCTCACACAAGGGGGTTGCAGGGTGACTTGCCACCCTCTGCAAAATGTGAATTCCATCATTGTGAGGTACTGAACTGTGTCAGTTCATCCTGCTGGAAAGCAGGCAGGTAAATTGTAGCAGGTAAGTAAATTATGGTTGACATTGAAAACTGTTGAATTTGAAATATTTAGGATTTTGATTTGACAATGTCAGCTAATTAATATTCAGAACGTTGGCATTTTCACTTGGAATTTTGACTGGATTATGTTATGATGTCTGTGATTTCGATAATAAACCTTCATAACATATACTGTCCTAAACACATAGTTGGGCTCTATGAGGAGTCAAGATGATTTTAATTACAGTATCGTGCCCATCATAGATGTGCGAGTACATTTTTAATTAAGTATCATATTTGTCATGGTTACACAATTACACACACAGTCAACTGGGTTTCATAGGTACGTCATTAATGAGATATTCTACCTAGAAAAGTGTAGGAATACAAGCATTACTGATACATTTTTTGCAATCAACCTACTTATAATAGCCATTTGTGTGAAGTGTTACCTTCCTAATCAAAGTGTTGTGAGAAATGACATTCTGACACCCTTTGTAAAAATAAGTGTTGTTTGGATTTGAATACTGGACCACCTGTGTTCTGTGCTTAAACTCACTGTGCTTATACATTGTGCTACAGAGAGAGGAAAACAGGATGTGTATATTTTCCATATTGTCCAGAGTGCTGACATTCAGGCATTGCTGCTAAGTTTATTTTCACTGCAGATGGCTGCCCAAATAAACTTTTTTCACTTTTTTCCAGAAGCAGGTAAGCTTGGTGGCAGAACAATCAATAGTGAGCAAGTCTGGTAGACAAGAAATGGAAAAAAACACCATATGAAGTTGTGATGAATATACAGCTTAAATTCTGAGTAGTAATTTCAGCATTCCATTCACACAGTATGTACTTGAACTCCTGATCAACTGTATTATTTGTCCAAAGTCACTGTATTTACAGCTTGTGCCACAGACAGAAGATGATAGGTCACTTCACAAACTCAATACAACTACCATGCAACAGTTTCAGGAGTGTTTGCACTACTGAAGACTACTGACATTAAATTTTTCATCTGTCCTTAAGCTCTAAGCCCTTTTTTGTGCTCTGTCAAGCAGTTTTCAAATTGAAAAGGCAAAATAAATTTATATTAAAACAGACAACAAGGGCAAACATGACTTGTATTTCCATTTATCAAAAGTTATTACCATGGCTTGCAACAATTTCACATATGCTACAAACATTATATGCAGTATGTGGGCTACAAGTCATGTACATGTCATGTAGTGTTAATGGCTCAGAAAAGAGAGGTCATGCTTGACAGACTACATACAATTAGTCAGGACACAAAGTATGCTATTAATAACAACTTTTCACTGTGATGAGGTATGATTATAAGAGATCTGTCCACAGTACTCATGTCAATCCTTTTATGTTATAATACTTTATACACTGTCATATGATACAACATCCCTTGCTACTATTACTAACAAGGACAACAGGTGACTAGAGAGCAACACTTCTGCATCCTCAAGTCACATGAGGTACATGTATGGTATGGAAGACTTATGACATACTTTAGCAAATGTAGTTCATATACAACATACTATTTAAGCAATAACCCATGCCTGGGTGTAGGTAATACTGGATTTACTCATGGTTGGTGTGGTGTGGTCATGAGGGTGAAGCCCGAGTGAACAAACAAAGACAACCGTTAGTGAGTCTAGCATTACCCACACCCAGAAGTGGGTTATTGCTATTATACAATGACATTATTTAAGAAAAAAATACTTACTTTTCTTAAATAATGGTGTTGTATAATGCCTCCGTGCTGCCCTTCCGCAGCTGTCTGGTATTCTGCGGCAGTTCTGATGTACTGCGCATGTGTATGCTTATGCAGTACATCAGAGCTGTGTGTGGAAGCAACGGAGAAAGGAAGATCTCCATTGCTTTTTAAAAGGTGTCTCGCTATGTTAAAAGAGTTTAACATAGTGAGATAGCTTTAAAAAAAGCAACAGAGATCTTCCTTTCTTTGTTGCTTTTTTAAAGCAGTCTCGCTATGGTAAACAGGTTTAACATAGTAAGACAGCATTAAAAAAAGCAACGGAGAAAGGAAGATCTCCGTTGCTTTTTTGTAAGATATCTTGCTATGTTAAACCCGTTTAACATAGCAAGATTCCAGCAATGGATCTCTTCCGTTCTCCGTTGCTGTCTAACACACACAAAAAAAAGACTTATACTAATGGAAATAGTCCTGGCGACCGGACCTTTTTCCATTAGTATAAGTTTGATTTACAATGGGCATGCTGACCAATCAGTGTGCATGTTTTGGAGAATTAATGGGGGGTCATTGCATGATATTCTATAGTTATTATACATCCAACAAAAAAAATATTTGCAAGCTGGATTCAGACCCTGTATCATCTGTCTTGTTTCTTTAAGCTCATTGCATTTACTCCATGTGCTACAGTGATACATAGGGGAGATGCAGAATGTATTCACTTACTGCTGTTTAGAGTGCTTATCAAAATGTACCTACGCCAGTCTGAAATGCACTAATGATGGCATCCCAAATGAAATTTCTCAGTTTGTACCTTGTGCAGTAGACTCTTGTTCACATCTACTTAACACTGCCAATCCAAAATGTGCTTTTCCAAAACACATGCAAAGGATAAACGTAATACAAAAATAAAAATGTAAATACTAGCCCCCAGCCTACAATAATAATGAAAATATAGGACTGGGAGTTTTACTTAACTTAGTCTCTCTTACAACCTGATCATGTGCTTTAGAAACATGCAGTATATCTCCCAAACTTGGGGTTTGAATATTCAGCCCAGTGCAATAAAAACACACACAGTTGTGTTCCTTATCCATCTCTGCTACCAAAATATGCTTAGACAAGAAACCAGGAAATGTACATTCCATAGAGATGTGACTTAGTAGACCATCAAATTACAGGTCCACCAAAAGAAGACTTAGAAAATGTTCCTGTCTCTTTCGCTTCAACACGTCTAGATGAATGTGATATTGACAAAATACTTAAGCTAAAAATAGTCCACACAATATTAAGGTAATGCTGGCAACACTGCAGCTCTGTCTTCTCTTCATTTTCAGAGAATCTTCTTCTCTCAGCTTAACTAATAGAAATGTAATGCCATGTGAATTAATAAGGTTGCCATTAGGTTTGCTTCCCTCTCAACCATAGCAGATAGTGTTATGCTGTTAAGCAGAATGTACACTTTTTTTGGTAACTGTTTTTTTATTGTACTTTTGAGCTTTTCTCCCCAGGTCTCCTAGTCTAGTCAGGCAGCCTTGTTAAACAAATGTCAAATAAATAAATAGATAAATGAAATATGCACTTTATGTGTGCCACGGGGGGGGGGGTTCCTTGGGAAAACCTGGATTCAGCAAGGGAGCTGAGAATCGAAAAAGTTTGGGAACCAATGTCTTAAGGTGTAGTTGTGCAGAGCATTAGTCTCTTTTCCTTGTTTAATTTGCATTGCGAGCCTTCTTTCCACTGCCTTCTTCTTTTTCTGGGGACATCAGAATTACCATCTGAAAGACCACCTGCACATGGTAAACACAAACTTTCTTTGATTAGTAACACCCATTAATTACAGTAGATATAAGTCTGAGGAGAAAGTAATTATTGCATTCCTTTAGCATCTGACATTGTTCAACATGGGTTTATGGATCATTTCCTGTCCCTATTTCTCTCATTTTTGAATTTGTTGCTTATTATCATAGGTGATCTTGACAGTGGCAATTTAGAACTCAAACCACCTGATGTCAGAGTGTTGGTAGACTCTGATGATGATGATGGAGGTATTCAGGCACAGTTGGGGGGTACAATTCTGACACTGACATTGTGGCAGACACATCCCCAGGCCTTATTTTGTACACAGTCTGGATGCCTACCCATACATACATAGTCCACTGAGCCCTAAGATATAAGATAGGCTGGGGGTGAAATAGTTGATTTAGGTGATGTTACACCAGTTGCACAGCTGGCTGAGTTTGCCTGTCACGATCATGAAGGCATGGTACTACACAGGATAGTTACTAGAGGTGCTTATAGGAGACCTACTCTCCACCCTCCTCTTGATGTCGGTATGTCATTATGTGCAACCAGACATATGTAGTATGTATGGGCCCATCATAAATGCATAGGCCTGTTCCACCAGGGCCTCAGAAGAGATAGTGCAACTTCTGAACATGGTGCATTCTGACATGCATGACTGTTTCAACCATGCTGGTGACTCCTTGGATAGGATGAGTGACGCACTATATCGGACAGTGTCTGTGATAGAATGTCTGCTGGGAGAGGGTTGGCTTCCATGTGTCCATAGAGCCACAACATCCTCTGTTGTTAGCTGATGTTGTTAGCCTTAAGCAGCATTCTGCCATCACTCAGAATGATGCCCCAATATAAACAGAAAATGATTGACTTTAACAATTGGCTTAGTTTCTGGTGTCATTCCAGGGGGGGATCCAGTACCTGACAGCCTTGGAAGATGTGATCGACAGACCATGATGCTTTTGCCAGAGATGGCCTGCATCTGTCTTACCTGGGCTTCAGGCTTCTGGCAAAGGCTCTTGCTTCCCCTATAGTGCCTTTTTTAGGAAAAGCAATGAGGTTAAAACTAACAACATAAAAATTTCAACAAAACACAAATTAAAGGTCATTGTCAGAAAAAATATGTATTCGTGTATGTATTAGTTATATGCTTAGTGCATTTAAAGCTTGAAAAGGGTTAACACATTTATTCTATTTCACACTGCATAAATCTGTACAAATTGCAGAAAACTTTCTAACCTTGAATTGTCATGAAATATGCGTAGCTATTGCTTATGCTTTGGAAACTTACAAGGAAGCAGATAATTTCTGCTTGTGTCAGGAAAATAATGAATAGAACAATACCACTTGTATTAACGTTATGAGACTTAGACAAGGAGTTTCGCTTGTGCTGTGAGAAAATACACAGCTGCAGAAGCTATAGATAATCATAACAAAGACTGCTTGAAAATATGAACTGCAATCAGCATATACTTGTGCCTAAGTTAGAGAAGTACCTTGAAATGTAACACATGTATTAGAACTATACAATAGAAGCTTGTAACGGGCTAGGGCCCACCAAGGCCAGGTTGTTTTTCTCAAAATGTTTTTCATAAATCCAGTGATGTCAGCAGAAAATCTGAGTAACATCTGCTGTAAAACAATACTGAAAGTTGTGTTTGATTATGTCAGCCATAGAAGGTAATGTCTTGTAGAACAGTATAAGAATAGCATACTTCATGTTAGTAGTTAGGCAAAATCCTGTATTTGCATGTTTTTGTCTCCTTGCAGCAAGTTATTAAATGAGCCTTAACTGAACCTTATGTGTATTGGTCTTTGAATTTTTTTTCCTTTGACAGATTGGTCCTTCGTACCGGAAACACTCACTTCGCCTCGGATCAGACAGGCCAGGTGGCTTGAAACTGTATGGGGAAGAAAGCACATCGGTTCTTCTTATTTAAAATGCCCTTCGACTGAATTGTCATACAAAAGAGGCCAGCCACTTTCTGATCTGTGACTGAAGGATGGGTTTTTCACAAACCAGGTGATCAATCACGATGGGTCAGGTAAGGTGAATCTACCTTTTTTCTGTTTTAGTTCAGGGACTAGATTTGTATTGGTTTGTCAGGACTATATTTTTATAAGTCAGGGACAAAAAAGATTACTGTCTTGTCATAGATCAGGGAAACAGAGCAGGTAGGCAGTCATTCTGAAGAGACTATAACAAAATCTGTGGTACTACGTTAAAAATAAGGAGTTACCTAATGACTAAAAGGTTAGACCAAAATGGGTAATAATTGCACAAAAAGACCCCAAAATCTGCCGTTAACCGAAGACGTGAAATACATGCAGTCACAGCGTGCTGATAATATTAAATACTATTCAAAATGGGTTAATAAGTATGAATTTGACGGTAAATTAGAAAAATCCTCGCTTGTTAAACTTGTCAAACAGCTTAAAACTGATTCCAAAGGTCGGGTAAAAAAGCAGCACCAGTTAGGAATTCCTCAGGCACACAGGTGGATTGAGGAAGTAAACCGTAGGGAACAAAAAAGCAATAATTCAAAAGCAATGTTTTAGATAAGGAGGACAATAACTTAGTAATAGCATTGGCCCCTCCACCTCCCTTACCAGAATATGAAGCAAGTGAGCAAGTTAGTCCACCCCAGTGATATCCTGCTGTTACCGTAAATAGATTCACTACAAAAGCAAAACCGTTTATTAGAGATCCCATCAAGACCAGGTCTCGAACACGGACAGGTAATTCAAAAGGGGACATTGAATTATATTAAATGGGTAGAAATTCATGATCTATGAGTGAAGAAGAAATATGCCCACTCATAGAAGTGCCTAATCCTCAGGCAGGGCAAGAAGGTCAGGACTCAACTATTCTAGTGTATAGACCTTGGACTCCGGAAGATATCCGGAAAGGCACTGAGGGAATTCCCCATCCAAAAGCTAATTTCACAAAGTTCTTAGAAGAATTACAAGGAATGAGGCTGAGTTATAATTTAAATGGAGAAGAGGTAGAAAAAGTAGTCAGACAAATTGTTGGACCAGATTGGCACATGATTAGTGGCAACTGGAATCCGTATGACGCTGCACTCAGGCCCATCCCACATAGCAGCGCAGAGTTGGATAACAGAGTAAAAGGTCTTACAGACCGCATCTCTGAGAAATGGAAGCCTAGGGCAAACTGGACTTGCATTAATCAATGCATCCAACAAGAAGGTGAAACTATTGACAGATATTATGCCAGACTGTTAGAATGTTTTAATAACCATTGTGGAATGCAGGTTCCTGAAGATCAGACACACGATTCCCCATATGAGCAGCAACTAAAGAATGCATTTTTGAAAGGCAGCATTGCACCCATAAGCAGTTTTATTACGAAGCACATGGTAGATCATCGTACAAGCAGGTTACAGTCACTACTTGAATATGCTAGGCATGCTGAAAGGCATTTTAATAGCAAAAAGAAAAAGAATGCCCCATTATTTTCTGTAGAAGATGGAGCAGAAGTTTATGTAGTACAGTCCAGGAAAAAGGGCAAGAGAAATGCCCAGGGAAACAAACAATCTGATCAGCGAACAGAGGACTTTGAAAGGCGAAAGAAAAGGGGTGAATGTTTCAAATGCGATAAAAAGGGACACTTGGCAAGGGATTGCAAGAAAAACAAGAAGGCAACCATAGAAGACAAGGAGGGTGAGGACTGACTATATGATAGTCAGGAATCACTAGAAGGGGATAGCAGAGAAATGACAAATGAGAATGAGATAGAGGGAGTAGAGGATGTGACAGAAGAAATAGAGGAAGTGCAGGAAGTTACAGATAGTGAAGAAAATGAAATATTGGATTTAGCTTTATTGAGCTTAGAGCTCTATTTAGCAGACACGAAACCAGAAGTTACACTCCTGGTAGAAGGGAGGGAAGTCAAATTCTTGTGTGACTCAGGGGCATCATGGTCCCTGATACATCCCTCCAAACTGGCAGAGAATTCAGAGTCACTTGATTACATATTAGTGAAAGCAGCTAATGGACAGCTGTATCGGGAGCCCCTCTCCCATAATATTGCAATAACTGATCCTGTTTCAGGATTGACCCAGAAAAGCAAAATTGTTGTTTCTGCAAAGTGCCCAGTGAATCTCTTGGGCAGAGACCTTATGCAGCTATTTGGTATAGCAGTAGTTCCGACTATGCAGGGTATGGAAGCACAGCGACAAATTGATACCTTTGGAGTGCAATCAGAGGGTGAAATGTTTTATTGGTACAGACAGGACTTGGTTACGACTGGTCCAGGAGCAGTGATCGAAGAGTTGATGAACATAGCGATCAGCAAGTTCCCCTCCCTTGACATTGATAAACAACATTTGTTGCACTATACTCTGTATTATTGTAACACACTAGGGCCTAATAAGGAATATGAGCAAGAATTGTTTACAAATCATGCAAACAGATTGATATTACGTAATCTGAAATGGGACATGGAAGGGAACAGTGTAACCAGCTGTTCATTGCCCCAGGATTTCTTTGCACTCTATAAATCTAATCGATTACCTCATGTTAGCTTAACTAAGGACAAGACTGTAAAATGGGTAGACCTAGGAGAGAAAGTCACAAGATGGGAAAAGCAGACAGAGTTAGAACTGTCAGAACAAGGAATACAAAGGCAGAAGTTGAATTGGATAACTCAGACCCACCCAGCCGTGCACTTGCAGTCTAGCAAGGACAGCTGATTAGCACTCCTATTAAAGGAGGAAGAGAATGCCTTACAGAATATACCAGAAACTTTTGGTCAACAGGAAAGTCAGATGTAGGACTTATTCGTACAGTGGGACCAGTTACTATCACGAAAAAGTCAGCATTTAGACCACAGAAAAGACAGTATCCCTTAAGAAAAAATGCAGAGGTAGGAATCAAACCTATTATAGCAGCTTTACTTAAGGAAGGGGTGCTGGTGGAATCTCCTGATTCACCATGTAACACACCCTTATTTCCTGTTAAGAAAGCGAATGGAGAGTGGCGTATGGTCCAAGATTTACAAACTGTAAATGATGCAGTAATACCAAGGGCAACTACGGTGCCAGACCCACACACTCTGTTAAATGATTTAAAACCTCATCAGAAATATTTTTCTGTGGTAGTTATCAGCAATGCATTCTTTTCGATACTGATCCACCCTGACAGCCAATATTAGTTTGCATTCACATTTCAGGGGGAAAGGTATACATATACACGACTACCACAGAGATATTGTGAAAGTCCGACAATCTTCTCACAAGAAATGGCAAGCAACTTGGCGGGATTTACCTCACCAAGAGGTAGTCAGATTTTACTTTATGTTGATGATATCCTGCTGGTGGACCCCACCCAGCAAGATTGTATAGAAGATACCATAGCGCTATTACAATTTTTAGCCACTGAAGGACATAAAGTAAACAAAAATAAACTGCAGCTTTGGAGAAAACAAGTTAAATACTTAGGATATGTAATATCCAAAGAGGATAGGACATTAGATGAGGACAGAAAAGTAGCAATTTTACAAGCACCAAAACCCACTACCAAGAAGGAAATTATGTCCTTTCTGGGTACGACTAATTTTTGCCAGAGCTGGATTCCAAACTATGCCTTGGAATCTGCACTGCTGACTAACCTGATATATAAAAAGCCTATGGCAGCACAGGATTTTTTACAATGGACACCAGAAGCAGAATCTACTTTCTGCAAACTGAAACAGTTAATAGCGTCCTCATTAGTTTTGGGCTTACCAAACTATCATAAATGTTTTTTCCAAACTGTAGATTGTAAGCAAGGTTATATGACATCAGTGTTAACACAGCAGCATGGGGACAAGCAACACCCTATTGCTTATTATTCATCACAACTGGACCCAGTGGCACGGTCTTTACCTCACTGTGTACAAGCAGTAGTTGCAGCTGCAATGGCAGTACAGGCTTCGACCTCAGTAGTTTTGTTCCACCCTCTCACATTGAGAGTGCCTCATGCAGTCACAATTATTTTACTGCAAGAGAAGGTAGCATATCTTTCCCCTGCTAGGCATCTTTCCTGTATGACTATATTGTTGAGCCAACCTCATATGACAATTGAACGATGCATGACTTTGAACCCTTCTACCTTGCTCCCAACCCCTGCAAATGGCACACCGCATAGCTGCCTGCAGGCGATTGAGCAAAAGACACTGCCTAGAAAAGATCTTATGGATGTCCCCTTGGATGATGCCAAGGTGACATACTACGTGGATGGCTCGTGCAAAAAAGGCCCTGCAGGACAGAACCTAGTAGGATATGCAGTAGTCTCTGATACTGAGATTATAGAAGCAAAACCTTTACCACACAATTTATCTGCACAGGCAGCAGAATTGATTGCCTTGACACAGGCATGTACCTTAGCAAGGGTAAATGTGTGAGTATTTTTAGTGATAGCCAGTACGTTTTCTCTACTGTACATATTTTTGCGCAACAGTGGAAAAATCGAGGAATGATAACATCTACTGGCAAACCAATCAATCATGCACAGTTTATTTTAGATATTTTAGAATCTATTCAGTTACCTCAGAAAGTAGCTATTTGTAAATGCACAGCTCATACCAAGCAACAGGATAGGATTTCAAAAGGTAATGCGAGAGCTGATACAGCTGCAAAGCAGGCAGCTTCAGAAGTATTTCTTTTGAATGAGGAATTACAACCCTCTGAGATTTTCGACGTAGAAATGCTAAAGATAATGCAGACACTTACTACGCAAGTTGAAAAACGAAGATGGGTAAAATGAGGAGCAATTCTCGGAAAAGGGCTGTACATCTCTAAAGAGGGGAAACCGATATTACCATCTGATTTGTTTAGATATGCAGCTTTGTTGAGCCATGGGCAATGCCATGTCTCAACAGGGGGGATGGTACAGCTGGTAAACCGAGTGTTCATGACATATGGATTCTTAAATTACTCTAAAAAATTTTGTTTGATATGCCATGTTTGTAATAAACATCATGCACAAGGGGCGTAAAAGCCCAAGCAAGGGAGTTTCCCTACACCACTGTATCCGTTTCATACTATCTGTATGGATTTCATAGAATTGAACAAATGTGAAAATAAGAAGTATTGTCTTGTCATTGTAGATATGTTTTCCAGATGGGTGGAAGCCTTTCCGACTAAAAATTCAGATGCGTCTACCGTAGCAAAAATTCTCGTTAAAGAAATCATCCCTAGATTTGGCATTCTGGAAAGGATCTACAGTGACAACGGCACACACTTTGTAAACCAAACCATACAACAGTTAAGTAAACATTTTGGTATTTCTTTGAAAAATCATTGTGCATATCACCCGCAATCTGCAGGGCTAGTAGAGAGGCATAATGGGATTTTAAAGAGTAAGCTAAGGAAGTTAATAGAAGAAACACAGAGAAATTGGGTGTACTGTCTGCCCCTGGCACTGCTGAGCATGAGAACTGTTCCAAATGCAAAAGGATTGACTCCTTTTGAAAAACTATTTGGAAGGGCTTATTATATACCTCAATGGAAACCTCTCATGCCCGCAGACCAGGAAGCCGACTGTACACTAGCAGAGTACATGAGAAATTTGTTAAATTCTAAACATCTGTTGCAGTCAAATTCTGTTTCAGATAAAGAACAAACCAGACGATCAGAAGTGGCAGTGGCCCCAGGTACCTGGATCTGGGTGAAGACAATAAAGAAAAAGAACTGGACGTCACCAAAGTGGGAGGGTCCATATCAAGTGCTTCTGTCAACACCCACTGCAGACAAGATCGCAGAGCATGCCTCATGGATCCACCTGATGCACTGCAAACTAGTTAAGAACTTTGAACTGGACAAAAATCTTATCACATGTCAAGAGCAAAAATGATAGAATCCAGAACAAACAGGAATGCAGAACAACCATTTCCTCAGAAGTATTGCATAATCATCCTGTTAATTGTACTAGTGACAATAATCTTTTTGCTGTGGCCTTTCCTTTTCCCAGCCACACAAACTGAACTGAATAAACGTGAAGCGTTACTCATAGACTGGCATCCAAACTTCAACACTTACCAGGCAATTAAATATGTGTATGGCGATACTTTCAATGTTTCGAATTGCTGGATTTGCACAGCTTTGCTGACAGCATACGGGGGGGTTATTAATGACTACAGTCCCCTTAGGGGTCAATGAGACCTGAGAAAACTTGATTCATAATACCTCAACTATTACATCACAAGATAAAATAGCATTGCACTTGTCTGTTACACAGAAGGGAACTGTGTGTTTTTATAAAAATGATACTGTTCAGGTGAGTTGGAGCAATTGCAATGTGACTGTTCCTTATAAATGTTACACTAAAGCTAACAATGCAGGTTCTTATTGTAATACAAACTATGATTCATTTCTTGGATTGAGGCACAAAACAATCAAAGAAGTAAAACATAATTCTGTTCTTTATAAACAACTGTCTATAATTGATAGAAAAATGTTTCATGCAGGGCAAGTGTATATTCATAGCAAAGTTACTACTAAGTTAGAGGACTGTTATTTTGTGTGTGGCAGAAAGGCATACAAATGGTTACCTGAGAATTGGTCCGGCAGTTGTTTTTTGGGTTACCTGGTTTTGGCCATACGACACATTGCAGTTTTGCCTCGAGGAAAAATTCGGAATGTCCGAGAAGTCATCAAGAAACCTGTAAATCCAGTGGGGCAAATCGATGTGCGTTGGAAAAACCATCATTCTATAGGCAATGGACTGACCCACATAGATTTGAGTGATAGTGTTATATTGTGGGCAGGCATATTACCAGCATATGGAGCAGTGAAATCGATCTGGGAGCTGAGAAAACTGTCAAAACTTCTTGAAGTAATTAGCAATGCAACTTTTTCCACTCTCGAATTGGTGACTGATGAACTGAATGCCATGAGAACTGTAGTGCTTCAAAACTGCATGGCTCTCGACTTCACCCTAGTGGCGAGAGGTGGTACTTGTGCTTTAATCCAGGAGGAGTGCTGTTCGTATATTCCTGACCATAAACATGAGATAGACAATCATCTTGAGGTAATTCAGCAAGTGTCAGCCATGACCAGACCAGTCCCAAACCCACTGAAAGACTTTTTCCAGAAATGGTTTGGGGTGTGGGATACCATCCTAATGAACATCCTGATTGCCATTTGTGTAGGAATGCTCCTACTGGGAGTATGTGTTTGCTGTAGCATCCCCTGCATGAAAAGACTGATTAAAGACTTTATAGACATCTCAGTTTCTGAAACCTTAGCTCAAAGTGCTGAGTTTGAAGAACTATTGAAAAACTGAAATGCTTTCATAAGTTTAAACTAAATGACTTGCTTAACTGCAAATCCTGAGTAGGAAGAGGTTAGGAGAAGAAAAAACTGTTTATGCTAATTTCGAAAGTAGAATAAAAGCTTTCTAACCTTGAATTGTCATGAAATATGCGTAGCAATTGCTTATGCTTTGGAAACTTTCAAGGAAGCAGATAATTTCTGCTTGTGTCAGGAAAATAATGAATAGAACAATACCACTTATATTAACGTTATGAGACTTAGACAAGGAGTTCCACTTGTGCTGTGAGAAAATACACAGCTGCAGAAGCTATAGATAATCAGAACAAAGACTGCTTGAAAATATGAACTGCAATCAGCATATGCTTGTGCCTAAGTTAGAGAAGTACCTTGAAATGTAACACATGTATTAGAACTATACAATAGAAGCTTGTAACGGGCTAGGGCCCACCAAGGCCAGGTTGTTTTTCTCAAAATGTTTTTCATAAATCCATTCATGTCAGCAGAAAATCTGAGTAACATCTGCTGTAAAACAATACTGAAAGTTGTGTTTGATTATGTCAGCCATAGAAGGTAATGTCTTGTAGAACAGTATAAGAATAGCATACTTCCTGTTAGTAGTTAGGCAAAATCCTGTATTTGCATGTTTTTGTCTCCTTGCAGGAAGTTATTAAATGTGCCTTAACTGAACCTTACGTGTATTGGTCTTTGAAGTTGTTTTTTCCTTTGACAGTCTTGCTGCTAAATGCTAGGAGTCTAAACATGAAACTACACTCATTGCAAGCATTCCTAACCCTGGAGAATGCTGGCATCTGTGCAGTCACAGAGACCTGTTTCAAGGTTGCAGAGAGTACCACAGCCTTACCTGGTTACTCATCCTATCATACATTCAGACCCCAAACTGTGGGCAGTAAAGCCAAAGGAGGTGGAGTTTCAATATACATTAAAGACATACACACCTTCAGGCTGGTCAAACAGTATGACTCACAGGAGACACTCCAGGTCCAGTTAACCATTGACAAGACCCCTATTCAAGTCATAGCTAGCTACTGACCCCAAATCTGACTCAAGATGCTCAATCCACCTATTTGGACCTGTTTAAATCTTTCAAAATTCAACCCTTTACTTTGATCCTGGGTGACTTTCACTTCCCAAACATAGACTGGAAGACCTACTCATGCCAGAACACAAATGTCCAGAAATTCCTTGATTTTGTCAATGCAAATGCCTTTGAGCAGCTAGTCAATACCCCACAAGCAGTGATAATATCTTGGACTTGGTATTAACCAACATGAGTAACTATTGCAGCATCCCTATAGTATCATTCTCCCTTCTAAAATCCAACCACAAAGCAGTCACTTTCAAAGTCACCATCTCCCCCAACCCTCTTCTAGGTAGGATCAGACATACAAACTTCTCCAAAGCAGATTACAGCCTCCTTTGGGATGGTGTAAACATCTTCTCAGCCTCCTCCCCCTCTGTAGGAACTGGCACCAATATCCAAAACTACACCAAAGCACTATACAAGCATTTATATAGATGCATGGAATCAGGAATATCCAACAAGACTAAGTCATCCTCCGCAAGGAAGAGTAAACCTGTCTGGTGGACATTTGCAATAAATGAACTCTATAACAAAAGGAAAAAAAATTGGTGTCCAAGAACAAGAAGGAGCAGGTGCCCAATTGGAAGCAATGTCTTGTTAGTCTGAGCAAGCAAATAAGAGCACTAGTGAAATCTTCCAAAGCAAACTTCAAGCCTAAATTGGCCACATCTGCTAGAGACAGATGAAAGACCTTCTTCACATATGTCCGCAACCTCAAAGGAAGCAACCAGATCTTTTCAGAACTGGTGGTCAAGGACCCCACATATACAAATGCAGTGGATATAGCAAACATGCTGACAGATTCAGCAAAAACTTTACCCCCTGTCCCCCTTATCAGTAAATCAGGACATCCGCAGTACCTGCACCCTTCTCCTTATATCTAGGGAACAGGTCATCACTGCTCTCTCAAAGGCAAAAAATACAGCCTCCATGGGATCTGATAACATCCCAGGCAGCATCCTATGTGAATTCAGGTAGGAACTTGCAGCACTATTAGGCACCCTATTCAACCAAAGCCTGAGTACTGGCATCCTCCAAACTGAGCAGAGGACAGCCACTGTCATCCCTTTAGACAAAGGTGGAGCATCCACCAATCCAGGAAATTATAGACCCATCAGCCTAACTAGCCTGATCTGTAAGGCCATGGAATGGATTATCATGGAACTCATTAACAAGGACATTGGCAACCTCCAAAAACTTGATCCCACACAATTTGGCTTCATCAAGGGGAGGTCATGTCCACTAAAGTTAGTCGACTTCTTTGAGACAGTCCAAAAACCAAAACAAAGGGACCAGAAGACTTCTGGCAGTCTTCTGGTTCCTTTGTTTTGGTTTTGAGATTTGGACTTTGGCACTTGCTTCCTTTTATTTCATGGTTCTTTGAGACAGTCACCAAAGCCATGGACGAGGGAAACATGGTGCACACCACCTACCTTGACCGGGTCAAAGCCTTTGACACTATTTCCCACTCGGGCATAATAGATAAACTCTGTCAACTAGGTATCAATCCATATGTTACCAGATGGGTAGCAAACTGGCTCACAGATAGAACCCATGTAGTCAAAATAGGGGAAGCCACCTCATGCAGTAGGCCTGTGACAAGTAGCGTACCCCAGGGTTTGGTCTTGGGACCTCTGTTATTTGGCATATACTTTTCTGAGGTGCAGGCCAAAACCAGTGGGCTATGGCTAACCAAGTTTGTAGATGACTGCAAGCTGGGTGCTGTCATCAATTCCCCTAGTGATGTGGACATCCTCCAAGAAGGTCTTTCTCAGATAAATGACTGGTGCCAGAAACATGGTCTCAAGCTGAATACCAAAAAATGAGGTCTATATTATGACATCAAAACATAGTAATACTGAACACCTAAACATCGACCCATATTCATAAAAAATGCATTTATGCGAATCAATGAATACTTACAGTGCAAAGAAACACTTGCCCCGCAATCCAACATAACTAACGTAACCTAAAACAAACCCACCCACGTAGGGGGCTTTGCCCATCACACCCCCAACCCCCCTTAACTAAACATACCAACTCTGAGAACACACTACAGCAGAGAAAAGGGCAACACCATGTAGTTGGCCAGTTACATCTTTGCCCTGGAGGTATTTATCAAATTGCAGAAATGCCTTTCGATGAATATGGATCAACCATCTAGCGTTCAATATTATGACATTTTGACATCGTAATATAGACCCAAAAAATGCATCATCATCCACTTTGGGGAGAATGACGTCCCCACAAATTATTACATTGATAACAATGTCCTGAGCACTCAGTCAGTCATGAGGGATTTGGGAACCCTGGTTGATAGCAGCCTGAATTTTGACCACAATGTTGCTTCCCTGGTATGGAAAGCCTTCTACATGGCCCACCTCATAAGTAAAGGTATCTCATCCAGAGAGAAGGTGGTCATAACATCCCTGTATTCTTCCCTTATAAGGCCCATTATTGAGTACAATGCACCTTTGTTTTTGATGCCAGTAACAAGGTCAATAAACTCAAAAGAAATGAGTTATTATCTTACAAGGAGCACGACAACAAGGTTTCACAACTGATTAGGTTCACCACCACCTTTGGTAAGAATTCGGATAATCTTATACAGGGTGTACATAGGCATTGGAATATTTTGCAATATGAACATGAAATATCTAACATCATTCCTAATAGATGCCTTTTCTCCTTTAGAAAAGGTAGAAATCTAAGCAGTTGTTTCAATCATTACAAGCATCCACGAGTCTGGCTCTTCAGAACCCATACAAACCACACTTACAGGAACTATTCCAATTGGCTGCTATCCTTGTGGCCATTGTGTTAATTGCAATAAAGTAAGCAAAACAAAACAATTTTCTAGTAAAAATTCCCCTGTAGTGCATGATATTAGGTTTTTTGCCAATTGCAGCTCAGATTGGGTTATTTATTTGGCAACATGCATATGTGGGTCAGTTTATGTAGGACAAACCTCTAGGCTGCTTAGACTTAGGATTTCGGAACACATTAGCAACATCAAGAAGGGTAGAGTTCATAATGCTTTATATAAACACCATGTAATACATCCAACTGCAAACTTTTCATTTACAATAATTGACATCATTAAAGGCAAAAAACAAAACAAAACAGGTTGGCATTCTCTACTAGGTTCCAAAGAGAAGAAATGGATTATCAAGTTAGGTGGTTTATTTCCACCAGGGCTAAATGAGCAGTTTTAGGTTGAACCAATCACGTACTTTTGTTTGATATATGAATGACAGCATTTGGTTAAGATGTTTTACACTGAAGAAGGTTGTGTAGTATTGACCAGCCAAAACCGATCTGTTTTTCCTTTGCTGTTCCAATAAATGGATTTATTGCTCAGGATCCAGTCTGCTGGCTTTTTTTCTATTTTTTCAGTTTAGTTTCCCTCGAAGCCGTGCAGTTGCACCCGTGCAGGAGGTACTCTTTTGCTGTTACAATACGCTAATAGCCAAATAATGACAAGGTAATAAGCAATATTATTAAACTAAGCATCTCCTTGTATGCTAATGAGGAAAAACAAGATGGTGGAGCAATTAAGGAATGGTATAAATGCCATGTAATGAAGCACATTTCATTTCTGTTTGGCCTCAATTGAACCTAGATGACTGCTTGTGTTTGACTAAGGGCATCACTAATTAATGTTATGAATTGCCACAGCAGTACAAAATATATATTTTCAAGAAGTTTTGGCATGTCTGATGGTGTGCAACATTGCCTCTGGAGGAGGTAGGTCATCTGATCATACTTAATATTTTGTATATTCCATGACGCTAAAATTGTGGACTGGTACCTTGTAGATAGGGGCACCATCTGAGAAATTGTGGATATGTGTTAGGCTTTACTGCAGCACCTTGGAGTATCCATCCCAGTGGATACTGAGGTATGTATGAGTTTACATATATTAACGACAGA
The DNA here is from genome assembly GCF_019279795.1 of Protopterus annectens. Lineage (NCBI taxonomy): Eukaryota > Metazoa > Chordata > Ceratodontiformes > Protopteridae > Protopterus > Protopterus annectens. The sequence goes on along the minus strand of NC_056741.1, from coordinate 509,316,400 downwards.
AGCCTTTCACCACTGGGACTTCTATGATAAAGTCTATTTCCCTGACATGCTGTGGCCATAGACTTCACCTTCATTGAAATAAAGGCCACACCTTGTCAGCTTGGATAAAGGTATGTGAACAGCAAAGGGTATTACTTCATCAATTGTAACATGGTCTGTAATGCAGGGAGTATCATCTACAGTGTGTTTGTCCAGGCTAGCTGGGCAATTATTATGTTTTCCAAATGTGGCACACCTGTGACTTACACAAATGGATTGTGAGTGGTGACTTACCACAGGGGCATTTTGTTGGTGATACCAGATATGCTCTGGAAACTTGGCTCATGACACCCATCAGAAATCCACAGAATCAACCATAGAGCCTTTTTTAGGTAGTGCACAACTGGCAAAGCTACTGACATAGCAAATAAAACCTAATGAGGCCTAAACATGTTACTGCTCAATCCTAGGAGTCTAAACGAGAAACTCCACACCCTATAGGTGCTCCTCACTTTGGAGAATATAACATCTGTGCTGTTAATGAGACATGGTTTAAATCCGCAAAAAGTACTCTGGCAGTGAAAGATTTCAGTGCCTTTCACACATTTACAACATCAGATGCACAGACAGGGACAAATGATGGAGGAGTCCTGATCTACATTAACAGCAAGTACAGCACTAGGCTAGTTAAACATGACAATGCCCAGGAGGTTATCCATGTGCAAATCACCATAAACATAGTCCCCTACCATATCCTAGCAAGCTATAGGTCAATCACTATGTCCCAAGAATCCCATAGCTCATACCCTGGCCTACAGGAGACAGTCACTGTTAAAAAATACCCTATACATGGGAGACTTTAACTAACAATCTATAGACTGGGAGACATACACTGCCTCAGACTCACAGGCGCAATGATACCTGGACTTTGTTAACACAAATACCCTTGAACAGATGCTGCCACACCCACCAGAGGTTCAAACATACTGAACCTGGTACTCAACAATATTGGAGAGCATTGCACACCCACAAATGTATTGTTCTCACCATTGAGATTGGACCACAAAGCTATCTATCTATTCTCATGGTGCACAGCCTGTTTTGATGTTATTATTGAAAGTAACTCAAGTGGTCCTGATAGGTCATGTTTCAAGCTACTTACGAGGTATCTCAGGATATTGTTGGAGCCTATTGAGGTCTGTTTTTGGCTTTAGTGAGTGGTATCAGGACTTGCTCCTTGCTAATAGTTGAGGGTTATGCTAGAAGGTATTTCATGTGGGTAGCCAGGTGGAGAGTGGGGGTGAAGTTACAGCTGAATTTGTCAGTCAGCAGATTCACTATGTCACTCTGCTCAGTAAAGGCAGCACCACTGACAGCTAGTCTGACACACTGATGTATGCTGCCTTTGAGGTTTCGGCCATAGCTGTAGATAGGGTTGCCAGCTGTCCGGTTTTTGACCGGACTATCCGGTTTTCAGTGAAATTGTCCGGTGAAAAAAAATCATGAATGATTGTCCGTTTTTTTTTTTTTTTTGTGCAGTCAGGAGTCATCCGAGTCAAGGAGGTCTGAAAAGTAAAAAAAACTGAAACAATTACGCAAATTCAGTTAGCAGCAGACACACACAGTGCAAATTACTGCCGCCGCCCGTGTTCTCTCTTCTTTTCCCTTTAAGTTGACTACTCCGTCTGTCACTAAAAACATTTTGGACTAAGCTCCACACAGAGGCCGCTGCTTGCATTCCCTGTAATGTGAGAGACAAGGGGTGTTTCTTGTTGCCATGTCACTAGACAGGAAAACGCTTGTATGACAAGTTACTTATTTTAATGGCTATTATGCAACGCTTCTTTTCAACACCTATATCTATTGGCTTCAATCGTTCGTATCACTCATAGTTTTCTTTTCCTCAAGGTTTTATTGATGAATGGGTACATCGATCAACTTGAACTGGATGTAGGATTCAGTACTGGAGCTGATCAACTTTTTTTGGTATCTCCGCTTACTATTTGCCATGTGATCGATGCCAAGAGCCCCTTCTATGACCTTTCTCAGTGATCCATGCAGACTGAGCAGTTTGAGATTGTTGTCATCCTTGAGGGCATTGTAGAAACAACTGGTAAGTGAGCAAAATCGAGTTGATGTAGGATTATCAAATGTTTGCATATGCTGAATTATCGATACGGTGCTAGCTTTTTTCCCATGAAAAATTATGTTTAATAAAATCTGATGAGTTGCAAAAGTGTGTTCAATATTTTCTGAGTAATATATTCCCAAAATTTATCAAGGTTTGGAAATCTTTCACTGAGACAAGTGTGACGTCAACGTTGGCACCATATTGTTACCTGGCATGTGTTAATTGCTTGGACACACTTCATGGTCATACTGCTGAAGGACTGCAGTACAGAACGACCAAACTGCATTTTAGTCAAAGTTCTGCTTAATGCACTTACTGAAACTGTTTAATTCAAGGAATAGAGAAAAAAAAGTCATTACTCATACTGCATTGCAGAGTCTTGACATGCAACATACGTTCCCATAGGGTGAAATAAATCTGATAAACTGTAGAATGCATATGTATTTTGTTTAGTTGTGTGGTCCGACTTGCTAGCTGAATGTAAATAGGCAAAGTAAGGCACACCTGCAACTTGCAAAGCAAGCCTGCCAGCAGGTTACTTTGTAACTGTCAGCATTATTTGGATGTTAAGTGCTTTTATTCCCAGTTGGTGTTTCTGTCTAGACTGTGCTGTTAGGTAAAACCAGCAGGCTAGGCTAGCAAAAGGCAGAGTCAGTAACACTAGGATCATAATTGCGCGTTGCGCCTTTGTCTAATCTGCTTTGATATGATCACACCAACCCGAACCAACATCACTCACTTTTACCTGTTGCTGTTAGACAGTAGGCATTGCGCAGAAATTTTAAGCAGCACAGCACAGTTCCAGACTCCAGGTAGGCTCCAGCGTGTGATTGAAGAGCAAGAGCCGGCCCAAGACTTGGGAGGTGTGTGTGTCCACCACAACCATGTACGTGGACTGCTAGGTCAGGTGACAGGTCAGTCAGACTCAGATTATTCTCTCTTTTTTGTTTTAATAAGTCAGACATCACCATATAGCACTGCAGCCTGTCCTCAATGACAAAATTAGTGGATGGTGGAAAAGGTAACCCAGACTGGGAGGGATTTTGGGAATAATGACAGATAAAGTTATATTTATTTTATTTTAAACAAAATAATAATGATGTGAAGTAATAATGAATATAGTGATATAAATACATATATTTATTATTTATTGATATAGTAGTTTATTCATCTGTTAAACAATTAGCTCTACTAGGCATAAGTCTGTTTTAGGGGTGACCAGGGAACACTGGCAAGTTAAGAGACTTGCTTAGAGTCAGACAGCAAACAAACAGAGGCTGAAAGAATCAAACTCTGAACTACAGGATGAAGCTTATCAGCAGCATAGCTTTTTCTCAGTATTTGTTTTCTCCTTGCAGCTATCCATTAACTGTCCCTAGCACCTTTTCTTGTCCACCAGTTCTACAATGTGCAGTACATCAGAGCTGTGGGCAAAAGCAACGGAGAAAGCAAGATCTCCGTTGCTTTTTTTTAGTGTCTCGCTATGTTAAATGAGTTTAACATAGCGAGACAGTTTTAAAATAAGCAACGGACATCTCCGTTGCTTATTTTAAAACTGTCTCGCTATGTTAAACTCATTTAACATAGCGAGACACTAAAAAAAGCAACGGAGATCTTGCTTTCTCCGTTGTTTTTTTTTTAAACACTGTCTCGCTATGTTAAACCCATTTAACATAGCGAGACAGTGTTTTAAAAAAACGAGTTATACTAATGGAAAAAAGTCCGGACCTTTTTCCATTAGTATAACTCGATTTACAACGGGCACGCTGGCCAATCAGCGTGCACGTTTTGGGGGGGGTCATGGTATAATGAGAGGTAATCTATGCTTTTCATACAAGGCATCCACTGAAAAAGCTCTGTTGGAACTTTTGCACATCCACAAAAAAACAGCATCAGAACTACTAGGTTCAAGGAATTAAATTTTGCTTGCAATATAAATACAACATGTTGGCAAGGCAAATATTTGTTTCAGAGAATCCCCATGCTCTAGAACAGGCTCTCCATCTATATGAGGCGCAGTTCATACTTACACTATTTAAGCACAACCTTGACCAATGGATGGGAAATTGGAAATTCACCATGGGTTTGGCCCCCATGTCTCGGCTGAATGTCACTTCAGCCATGTGTCCCCAGCCAAAATGTATCGCAGGGAAATGTCTCGCTGCCTAGGCGCCTGAACCCCTCTGATAGATACAAAAGTAACTATGCCCATAATTACACACCCCCACGGGTTCAGAGAAATATGGCTGTTTGTTTCCCCATGAAATATGGCTGTTTGCAAATTCCCTGTGGGCATACCTACAACTTCAATAACCAAATTCATAGGGGGAAAACAAACAGCCATATTTCTCTGCAGTTGAATGTCACTTCCGCCATGTGTCCCCAGCCAAAGTGTATCGCAGGGAAATGTCTCGCTGCCTAGGCGCCTGAACCCCTCTGATAGATACAAAAGTAACTATGCCCATAATTACACACCCCCACATAACCATTAGATACCTTCCTAAGTAACATATGCCCTCATAATAAATGCTCATGATTGAGTGACACAATGGAGCATTTCTCCCTGGGCCTCCGCTGAAAATTGGCTTTGTTCCAAGTTGGACATTCTCAGTAAATACAATTTTAAATAAATAAATAAAAGCCTGGTGGATATTAGCCTAGTATATACCTACAAATCTATGAATCTATGAACAAAATATTACTCAGATATGTGAGAGTGACTATTTTTGGATAACAAGCAAACACGTAAAATGATAAACACAGAGATTCATACATGAACCATATCTTTTGACTGTCCAGAGCCTCTAGAAAGACCCTTACAAAATTTGTATTTTTCCTGAAAATGATTGAGATTTGAAGTTTTATAATAACAGAAATTTGAACATCAGACTTCATATCCTAATAAAATGCAAGTTAAGGCAATAACAATTCTAACAACTAAATTTATTACAGAAATATTTAAAATCTGTTCCTGATTTTGTGCCTTTCCCTGCCCATTATTTTTGGTTTTACCCAGAAAGTGCACACGCGTGCATGTGCGTGCACACACTCATACAAAGCAACATTATATGAACAGACTCTAACAAGGGGTGCATTGTCTAGGTGCAATAATGATCTCCAAGTGGCCATTACAGGGAAATAATGGACTTTCTAGTGGTTAGGAGATCCTTTGTTTGTGGTAACAGATGGGAGCATAAATCTCTTTTTATAAACATTTATAAAAATCAATGTTTAGGCCATCCAGGCCTGCTGCTTTCTCATCTGAAAGAGTATCAGTCTCTTCAACAATCTCCTGTAGAGAAATTGACTATTCCAATGATGATACTGCCACTTTCTTTGTTACTGGATCTTCTGCAGGCCAATCAGGTCCTAAACATTCTCCAATCCTCAGTGCAGAGCCACTACAACTAAATGAGTGCTTATATTCTGTAGTGAGAAGGCACACAGTCTTATTAGGATGTGTTCTTAGTCATTCCTTACTGTTTTTGAGACCCTTCACACTAACTTCCCTCTCCCATTCAGCAATTTTTTTTTTGCCCGGAGTGAAGGGAATATAGTCCATTTCACCAAATTGAATACCTATATATCTGCAGTTTCTTATACTTCTGTCTTAAAATCTTAATTGGACACCACAGCACACCATTCCTACACTACTTCTTCTTTTACTTCCCTTCTGCTGTTTGCAGATTCCCCCCTCGATTCTCTCAGTGCACATTCAGGTTGTCCACCATTTTGGGAGTTTAACTGATAAGCTATAATTCAACAATTCTGTTTAAGTACAATACAAGTAGCCACCCCATCTTTCCCTATTCCGGGTGGGGTCTTCCACAAGTTAGATATGGCATCAGTGAAGTATTCCAAGTTGTTATTCTCCTTCAGACGAATTGGGTCAAGTTTCCACTGCAATGTAGTTTTCCTTCATAAACCTACCTGAACTGCCATGCTGACTCTAGGGTGGTTAGCTAGAGGCCCTGAGATGACACTGAGTGTCTGCACCCCTCCCAGCTCCTTCAGATTAATTCACCACTAGTCAGGGCAGCTGGCTACCCATTTTGAACAAAAGTTAGAGTCTTGTTCACTAGGATTATAGATCAAGCATTCATCTGTTAGTTGTAGTTCCTCCATGAAACACCTGAAATGCCTAGCTTCTTCTGGCAGCGGTATTCTGTCAATGGGTATCTTATTCAGGTGCGCATTAATTACTACATTGAAATTTCCACCTTCAGTGCGTATCTTATGTAGGTGGGTGTTAATTGCTACATTGAAATCTCCACCTATCAATAATGTATAATGTCTGTTGCACAGTGTCATTACTGTAACTTGGAGGTCACTAAGGGGACCAATGTTTTCCTCATTAGGGCTATAGAAGTTGCCTGAGATTACCATGGCTTGAGGTGTACTTAGTTTTGCCACCATTTATCTCCCCCAGTTAGCCCTGATCACATCCGTATAATCCAATGCAGAGAGTGATGTAGCAGTATAGATACCCTATTTCACAGAAGAGGTGCTTGCAGACAAAAGATCATTTGGGCCTTTAACTTGTGCAACAATTTGAGAATGGCATTGGCCTTAACTGTTGTTATTATCCCTTTAACATTGCTCTTGATACAAGTAAAATCCTGATGGCATACCTGCGACTGACCACACTCATTAGTATTCATTACATATTGGCCTGGCAAATATTAACCAGGTTTCAATAGTGACAAAGTAATTATTGAATACATTTGAAGTCTCCTTTGTCCCAAATGAATGTGAGCAAAATATAATACTGTTCATGGCCTCCTGCAAGAAATCTTGAAGGATTCCTGAATATTTCCCACTCCCATAACCAGGAAATGTTCAGCTTCCATGAGCAAGTTTGCCGAATAAGACTCTGCCATTCAGTCCTGGCACAGTCATCTGAAAAAAGAAAGTCTGCAGTAACAATCTGCCACCATAATGCATCAGTAGAGTGCAGTAGTTTTCAAACATTTGGAATTTGATAAGTAGACTAAGCTGAAATCCACAATGAGGGCTGCACAATTACTGCTTCTATTTAATGTGGGAATATACCATATTTGTAACACTGGCAGCCACTTATCATTGGGCTTGACACCATCATAGCTACCTCACTGCAATCCACATGTGAGGGTTGACAGAAGCTATGAATAACCCTATAGCACTAACACTATAATTGCATATAGGTAGTTGGCTATTCCCCACTACAAGCCAGGCTAACCCATTTCTCCAGTTAGTGACAATAAAAAAATCATGCAACAATATCCTAGCTTAAAGCCCTGTTAATCCTCTGATTTTGCTGGTAACTCTATTCCCTTTTCACCTGCTGGATGTTGGCTAGATGATACTGACACTGATCTGTCCATGTTTTTATTTCTAGCCAAGGTGACCCTGGCTTCCTGCATCACCTCACTATAGGATGCTGATTTGTTGTCAGCATGCCCTTTAAGAAACTTGTCAGCCTCCATGGGTGTATCACGTTGAAAATGCTAACCATTCTTAATGACACATAATGTGGCAGAAAACTTTAAACTAACTGCTTAACCCATATCTCTCCAGCCACAAAAAATGGAACCATTTGCTTCCTTTTGGCATATAGATTGGCATAGTCCTGTGTAATGTTCACCTGATGGCTCGCTATGGTGACTGGAGGGTTCTTTTTTCTGGCTTTTCTTAGGATTGTGCTTCAGTCATTGCAATCAGGGTATTTAATAATAAAATGCATACACAGATTGGCAGTGTTATTTTTAATGTTAACCCTATTTGCCCTGTCAATCACCAGGCTATTCCTTACTCCCAATAACAATCCTAAGTCTTTCCTTATAAAGGAGATTGGATCCTCTCCTTCCACTTGCTACAGCAACCCAATAATCTGTAGAGTGTTCCTGCTGGCACAGTTCTCCAGGTCTTCCATTTTCAATCCCATCCTTTAAGAATGCACTTGCAGCTCCTGTATATGATGGAAGTGAGTGGCCACAATGGCTTGTTGTTCATTACATTGCTAAACCAAGGAGTGAATAATATTATGAAGTTGAGTATTATGATTGGCTGTTGTAGTCTTGATTTGCTGCATATCAATGGTCATTGTCTGCATCAGCTGAGTTAAGGATTCCAGGATGGATGAAGTGGATTTCAGTTCCCCCATAGTAGCATCAATGTCAGTTGCCATGCTGCCATGTGCACCTTCCCCAACACAAACCTAATGGAAAGTATGACCTACAGTATATTAACTGCCTCTTATACCATCCAAATGAGAGTACAAAACACAGCAAAATAGTTACACTCAAATAAACCCAGCTTGCCACTACCTCAATTGGCAGGTGATTTTTAATGCACAGGGTATACTGCAAAACATGTCCATGTACCACTCAGGCAGTTTCATGATTCTTAAATCTGGTACATGTCTAACTTTCTGACCTGTACTAATGTTTCATACAGGCTAATTTGCCATAGGGCCTCAGTAAGTGCATATGTGTGTAGTTAAAAGCACACAGAATACAGGAGATGCTGTATATACATTGGAATCATGGATGTTGACACCACCCCCATCCAAAATTCCCAGAACATGTCAGAGATGATATACAATACTACAAATGGAGAGACCTGAAACATGATGAAACAGGTGTGTAGTCAACTCAAGGGATGTTTCTGCTGCCAAGACACAGCGTGTGGGGCACTGCAGTATTTACCTAAGCACTGCAACCAGATAGTTGAAGTGTGTGCCATTTCATTTTACATAACATAGTGGTACAGAAACTAATTCAGCCATAGCCATGTGTGATGGCCTCCATAGCCAGAAGTGAAAGTCCTAGATCTCAGGGAGGGTCTATGATATCCATGCATCCATGGCCTGTGATCAGCTATCTCATATGTAAATTCATCCTTGGCCATGGAGAACAGAAACTGCAGACACAGACTGAGGGACATTTGCCATCTTCTTCATGGATGCGTAAATGGATGCCAAATTAGCCTTAATGATTGGGACAGTGCTGCCTGATCCCTGCCTCTATAGCTCATGTTACAGCACAGGAACATGGCGTGATCATGCAGGCTATGCAGGTGTTGTGTGTTACAATGCAGACAGTGTAACACACTCAAAATATCTACAATGATGTGGGTAGCAGGAGCCTGTGTATAGATCACCAACAAGCACTTCCACTGATTAATGCCACATGTTTTACCAAATCCCAAAACAAAGATGGACTACAAAGACATAGTTTGAGAAACATGTAAAAGTTATTAAGGATTCAAAGCTTTCAGGTTAAGACCACCCTTCCTCAGTGTAATACAGAAACAGTTTTCAAAAGACCACATTTTAAAAGGGAGATCAAGACGCAGCCAACCAATCACAATAATTAAACAATTAAATACTGTCATTCCTTAAAGATAGATGTTCTTAAGAAAACTAAGTGTATAAAAAAATGTTACAATGTATTAGATATCTCAATATAAACTGCATTACAAATATAACTTACAAACCATTGGTGAAATATTATAAATCAATCACATCCATAAATCATTTTAATTGCATGTGTTTTTCCTTCAGAATTGGTTTTAGGCTTACTGCAGCATTAAGACCAGGTGCTCAATCAACATTTAGTCTTAGAATCCAGTTATATTCTTCTACTTCTAATTTGTTATTCATATCGCCTCTCACATTATGATTGACTAGTTGCGCAACTCTAAAATTAAATACATGTTGAAATCCATTCTTCATCAGATGTTTAGATAGGGCATTAGTCTATACATCTCTTTTAATATCTAACATATGCTCTATTATTCTATCTTTCAGCTTTCTACTGCATTTCCATATATAGAAGGCAGGACATACTGGACAGGTTGCTAAATAAACAACACTCTCTTGGGAGTGGGACTTATATGTTCATTCAATGCATCTTTGAATCTCATAGCAACATGGATCTGAGTTTCATAACTATTCTGTGGCACCTCATTGCTCTGCCATGTATTACATCACAAGCCATCTGAACATGTAATAATAAAATACCCTTCATCCATGCCCTCTTAGATATCCACTCATTTGACATCCTTTGCCTCTCTGAAACCTGGCTTAACCCAGGCACAAAAGACTCAGAGATTATACCCCAAGGTTATAACATAATAAGACATGACCGCTTAAAACGCAAGGGTGGAGGAGTAGCAATACTTTTCAAAAATCAACTTAACATCTCTACTCAACCAGCATGCCCAAACCTAAATAGCAAAACAGAAGCCATCATTATTAAACTCCAACTTAACACCAAAAAATCCATTTACATTATTTGTTTCTATCTTCCCCCAGGTAACAACATTCCAATATTAGAAGACTTTTTAAGCTGGGTTTCTACCACCTACCCCCAAGAAACCATAATTCTTGGCGACATTAACATAGACTGGAACACTATTAATACTGTCAATCCCTCCTCTCATATTAACCTACATGGTTTTTCACAAACTATTACCTCAACTACAAGAGTCAATAAGCCCAGTAAGAAAGAGAGTATATTAGACTGGATACTCACAAATAAAGTTAAGACACAATATAAGGTAGGTACTATGCCAGACGACATCAGCGACCACTGCCCAATCTACATTACTAGACAAAAATCAGAATATGTTAACCTCCCAAATACAAGGCTAATTCGATCTGTCAAGCACTTTAACATAGACCTTTTTAAAGCTGAACTGAGAGCATGTAAATGGAATTGCTTAAAATCACTTCCCCTTGAGGAAGCAGTATTATTCTTTAATTCTACATTCCTATCCATACTTGATTCACATGCTCCAGAACGCTCTATTAGAGTAAAGACCAAATCTGCCCCATGGCTGACCACCAATACTAAAAAACTCATGCTTGCTAGAAACAAAGCATGGACAAAATGGAGATGCAATAAACAAAACCCTGATTTAGTTAATTTCCGCCAGCTTAGAAATTTAGCGAAAAAATCAATAATCTCTGACAAGAAAAACTTCTACTGTAAACTTCAGGAAACTCATATTAACAACCCTAAACAGTTCTGGTCATCAGTAAATAGACTTCTTTCCCCAGGAACTGCTAAAACTCCTTCCCCACTAATTGCTGACCCAGAAACCCCTCTCCAGACTGCTAATGCTTTCAACTCTTTTTTCTCCGAAACTATTCAAACCCTAGCCAAACAAATGAACCCTAACAACTCTCATATACCATCTAACATAACTACCTCCTCCTTCAACTTCTCTCTAAAACCTATATCTACCTCTTTCATCTACAAACTCATTCACAAACTGAAACCCTGTACCCCTTCTGCTGACAAGCTCCCTTCTCTTTTCCTTCAGAAAGCTGCCAAAGAAATTGCATATCCTATATCCTTACTTATCAACAGAACTATCCAAGAAGGAACCATCCCTGATATCTGGAAAGTCTCCTATATTATCCCACTGCATAAAGGTGGTAACTCCCTTGACCTTTCCAACTTTAGACCAATTGCCCTTCTTTCACCCCTAGCAAAAATCATGGAAAAATGTATTCATCAGCAACTTGTACACCATCTCTCTCTTCACAACATAATAGCAAACTGCCAGCATGGTTTCAGACCCCATCACAGTACCACCACTGCCCTTCTATCCTTTGTAGATACTATTAACAAAAATTGAAAAAACAATACTCTCTCTTCCGCTCTTTTCATTGATCTCTCTAAAGCTTTCGACATGGTCAACCACTCTCTCTTAATTAACATTCTTGAATCTCTCCCTTGTGATAAACTAGCCACTAATTGGTTTAAATCTTATCTTAACAACAGACAACAAGCAGTAATATGGGAAAACCATATCTCATCTCTCTTGCCCATTTCCATTGGAGTTCCCCAGGGCTCCATTCTGGGTCCACTTCTGTTCTCCCTCTTTATTAACGATCTTCAGACTGCTATCCCACAAGCAACCTGCATACAATATGCAGATGATTCTACCCTTATCTGCTCAGCACCTTCCTCTACTGAACTGAGCTCATTGACCCAAAATACCATTAACTCAGTAGAAACATGGTTTTCTAGATGGTTTCTCCTACTAAATGCAAAAAAAAACTAAACTCCTCCTCTTCTCCCCCACCACTCGGTCCCCCCTTTAAACTTTACCATTTCTTCTAATAATGGCACTATCATCTCACCTGATCCAACTACTAAACTCTTAGGAATAACCATTGACAATAATCTTTCCTTCGATCAGCACATTAACGACACCATCAAGGTTGTTAATAGAAAAATTGGATCCCTATATCGTATCAAACCTTTTCTAACCCCAGCAACAAGAACCAAAATTGCTCAATCTCATCTCCTATCTACTCTCCTATATGCTTCCCCCATTTATACAAACCTTAAGAAAAACAATCTTAACAAACTTGCAACTTGCTATAACAACATAGCTCGCTTCGCCACTAGTAACCCCTTTAGGACCCACCATTGTATAAATCTAAAACAACTTGGCTGGCTCGAATTTCAAAACTACCTAATAATTCCTCAACTCACTATAGCCCACAACATATTACACCTACCTGACAACACCCCAATACTCTCTCAACTTCTAATCCCTTACAACAATCTTAACTCACTTCGCTCCTCTAGTAAACTCATGGCAAAATCAATAAAGGTAAACAACACAGCAGGTGGTTCTCTATTCACTAACACTATAGGTAGAACCTGGAATCTCTTACCTAGTGACATAACTTTGACTACATCCCTACCACAATTCAAACAGAAAATTAAACTGTACTACCTCAATCATTGGCTTTGTTCCTGCAGTACACCTGACTAACCTTTTTCTCATACTCTATTTCTCCTTCACTCTCCTCATCACTATCTATCTGATTTATCCTCCTTATACTGTTCTAATCTAACTATGTACATTTTATGTATAATTGCTAATATGTAATGAACTGCTTATTGTAAACTTGTTTCTCTTTGAAATTATCTTTCATTCTGTGTGTTGTTATGACTTCCAATTTTTGCTATTTCTTAACAGTAATGATTATTTGTAATGTACTTAGTATTTAGTGGAGCTTTTCTCCTCGGGCCTCTGCTGAAAATGGACATGTATCCAGCCAGACTAGCCCGGTCAACAAATGTAAAATAAATGTAAAATAAATAAAATAAAATAAATGTGTCGCTGTACACAGGGCTACCATTTTGCTTCCTGAGTGGACATGTCTGAATGACAATGGCTGCCTTAGGCTATGGATATAGCAGAATATCACCATATAGTGTCCAAGCGTGAGTAAGATTTTCTTGTTCTGTTTCTTCAGGGAGTTCCAGGTGCACCTAATTAGCCAATATGATGGCTGTTTTATACATTTAATCCCTGCTATGAGTTTGCAAGGAGCATGTGTAATGCAAATGCCATCACCAATTCTGAGGTACAATACAAGCATTATTATTATAGTGGCCTGGTATGGCATCATCTCATCCTGATCACCCAATATGATAGATGGCCATAGTTTTACTGTAATTAAAATTTTCTTTTTTTTTCTTCTTGCTGTCTGCTGGTCCAGTAATGTACTAATTCCTTCCTACTTTGTCTTACAGTGGCAGATGATTAGAGAGAAAGCATGGAAGGATGTTGCCGGAAGCACAAACACCTCTTCTTGTGGTGGGGTGTATATGCCACAGCCACATACACTACAACCCTGTACAGATTTAATAATATGAGTACCACATCTGTGTACTAATGAGTTCTCTTTTTGTTTTCCCTTCCTTTAACAGGTCCATTTGTAGAGGTAACAGGCAATGGAGCAGCAGGAATTAGAAATGAAACATTTAGTATGGTCACAAATGTGCACCAGACATAACTGTAAATAGGACAACAGAAGTCACCGTACTGAAGGTGACTTGAAGTGCTCATTGTTCACCTCTGTGGTCCCAACTCAGGAGGGAATCAGAGGCTTGTCTTCTGATTGTGGACCAGATGGGTCTATTGTGCTCACCCAGCATTATTTGCATAGGTTATTGACATATAAGGTGTCCAAGCAACTCAACACCAACCTCACAAGAATCTCATCCCTCAACACATGGATGGCTGAGTTGCAGGACTGGCACACCCCAGCCATCAGGACACAAGAGACATAGCCTGCCCATGAAAATAATCAAGAAAGTTACGGATATCTGTCTGGAGTGGCCTCTTAGCAGGGATGACATTCACCATATACCCTGCTCTATTCCCAAGCAATGAGTTATCCTGCCCTGTGTCACCCTCCCCAAATCATTTTGTCAATCAGACTTCCTCACTCACACCTGTCATCGCTTTGTCTTTATGTGTTCATCCTCAAGTTTAGTTTTTGTGTAAATATTATCCCTGTCTGTACTTCTGTTTACCTCTGCTTCCAGTGCACTGTTTTCTTCCTTTATTTTCTCCATTTTTCCTGCCCATTTATATGATGAACTGCATTGGCACTTTGACCCATCTTGGCCTGCATGTCACTGTGCATGTGGCAGTGATTAGGCCTTTTGTTGTTCATGTAAGCATGCATAGTCTCAGGCACACTTAGGCATGCTTTCTGTGATGCAACCACTCTAGGCACATGTACTCCAATAAAACAACTCCACCACTGAACCTGTTTAATGTCATTTGTTCCTGTAACATGTTACACAAGTGAGCATGAATAGTCTTAGGCACATTCAGGCATGTTTTCTCTGCTGCAACCATTCCAGACACATGCATTTCACTAACACAACTTCTCCAGTGAACCTGTTTAGTGTCATTTGTTCTTGTAATGTGGATGTACTAACTGACTGTGCACTCCATTTTGCCAATTACTTCAACTAGACAAGCCCTGTTTCATATTTACACACTTATGGGCCCTGTCGCTCTACAGGTTCCATAAAATTTACTAATGTGCAGCTGCAAAATGTTTGCTTTTGAATCTCAGTACAGTAATTATCAACAATTTGTTTAAAGGAAAACTGTGGTGAACATTGGTGAAATACAGAAGATTAAATGAACTTTAGTTCAAAAGCAATTCACCAAATCCATCAACTAGCTTTTTGGCACAGCAAGAAATGAAATTTTAGAAATTTTCCTAATTCTTCAAGCATGGACATCTACATCCTCATATAACTGCTCATGCAAACAATCCCATTCATCACAGTACCTCTGGTTGGGCCATAACTCTTGATGAGGGTAGATGATGTAGAACTAGAGGATTTGGGGACAGATATTCTGAGAATGAATCTTTCAGTCATTTGTTATGCTTCTAGTGATAGTGTGATTGAGTTAATGCCATTTTTCCTTAGAAATTGATTTTTAAATGTTGGGTATTAAGAACTGCCTGTTGTAATAGAATGTTATTCTGCTGTTTTTAAGGACAGCCTTCTGTTCACAGGGTATAATATTATGCAAATATATTACTAGGTTCACAGGGTAACCTAGTTTTAGATTGACAGCACAAAGTGTCTATTCATACTTCACCAATGCCAAACATCAAACACAAAATGCATCAATCCACAAAGGATAGAAAAACAAATGAAACGCATCCCCTGCTAATTATGTCTACCAACACAGAGATCTCAATACATTGGGGAAAGGGCATACTCTCCCATTCCTTCTGTACCATGATCTCTAAGTTAAAATGTCAGAACTTTTCAAAATGTTGACTTTCACTCAGCTGTGCTGGCTATGCCCACTGTGAATGAAACCACTCATTGATGAAAGACTCTACTTCTGTCCATAGGGATTTACTAGGAATACATTCCTGCAGACCATTAAGGAGCCTTGTGTTGTATACCTTCAAAAAAAAAAAACATATTTTTGTGAACATAGAAATTAATACTGGAAATCTAATAAATATTTGGTTTTAGTTCAATCTTTTTTCAAATTAAAAAAAGGAGTAGCTATTTTATGGAAAAAGGGATACACATGCCTCATATTTCATATAAATATGAGGAAAAAGAAGGTCTATTTACCTTAGTGATTATAATAAATATATAACTAGAATATGGACTCTAGCCAATCTATGTTAGTTTCCTGGAATGTGAGTTAAATCAGCGAGAAAACATATTGATTTTATAAGTAATAATAAAAATGGAAATGTATTTCTAGGCAGTGACATTAATTGTCTTTTAGATAATGCAGACTCCAACTGTTGTAAAAAATATAAATTACTTTCCATTACTAAATCTTTAAAAGCATCAATACAATATTTTTAATATTAATGATACATTTAGCTTTAAAGATATACATTTATTAAAGTTTATCCATTATTCTTTTAAATATGGTACCCAATCAAGAATTGATAAATTAAAGATATCTCAAGATATCATATATAGAATAATCAATTTCCGTGTAATACTTTGTCTGTTCTCTGATCAAAATGCATTAATTTTAAATATAGAAACATATTTTAAAGGATTGTCATATATTTCCAGACTTCCAACATATATTACTAAAATGAAAGGCTATAAAACATGGCTACTTAATGAAGTAGATACTTTTTTGCTGTTTAATAATACTCCTCATGCTAATTTAATTATGGTTTGTGACTCTTTTAACATTTATATATATCACAAATTAAAAGAATGGAACAGGGAAATATTGGATATTCAAATACAATTAAAAGAAGATCAGAAAAAAGGAAGGGAATAAACTAGGAGTAACTAAGGAAGACATAAAGGCCCTTAATAACAATTACAACGAATTGTTAGCTCATTAAACTGAAATAGCTTTAGAAAAACTAAAAACTGCTTCTTATTTGAGATCTCCTAAGCATTAAAAAATATTACAAGAAAGAATAAAATTTCAAGTAAATGTTAATAATATTGAATAATTAAGAAATCCTGCAACAAATAAATTAAATTCAGATATTGGTGATATATTAGAAATTTCCAGAAACTGTTATTTACCCTTGAATCAAAAAGTAAAAAAACAGAGGAAATGTTTTAGCATCAATAACTGATCAATCCTTAGTTAAAAAATCTTCCTTACAAAAACTAATTTATTAAAACCTATATTTCTACAGGAAGTAAATCAAAAAATAAAAATGATTAAACCTAATAAAACTCCTGGAAATTATTGCATTATCCCAGAATTAATAATTATTCCCTCAAAAGAATTATAACAAAACTACACAATATTATGATAAATGTACAAAATCAAGAACAAATGCCTGCTTCAAGGAATTATTCCTTGATTACCCCAATTAAAAATAAGTTAAAATCAACAAATATGCTCTTCATATAGACCCATTACTTTGCTTAATGCAGACTATAACATTTTTATGTCTGCATTAGAAGATAGATTGAAATTTTGCCCACTATAATCTGTTTAGATCAATCTCACTTATATATATATATATATAACACACATTTCTGATAATATAAATGGTTCATCTACCAAGCCCCTGCTTGTAAAAGCTTCATCTCCCAAGTCCCTGCTTACACTTATAAAGGGTACCAGAACTTATCAGAGATTTAAGATGCATGACTAGGCTTAAAAAGCCCCTTGAGGTCGTTAGCCTGGTAAACACATATGAACCTATAACAATGTTACTCTTATAGATGTAATGAATACTAGGAAATTTGAATCTCTATTTATTAGTCTATATATTGAAAAAGCATTTGAATCATTGGATTGGAATGTTTTATTTGAGGTGTTGATTTTCATACCCAGTTTGTTTTGATGATAGCTTCTATGTATAAGAATAATAAACATATGTAAAGTTGAGTCCATTTACCTCAAATTTTATAAATATAACAAAATGAACTAAGCAAGGTTGTCCTATTTCCCCTTTGCTATTTAACACAGCTATTGAAATGTTTGCAATATTAATTAATTCAAATATGAAAATCCCGGGTTTGGAGAATAATCAATAATATAATTATAAAATTATGTTATTGCTGCTGATATATTATTAACATTGCAACATTCTTTTAAAATACTAGAAGAACTGAAGGCTATTGTAGAACAATTTCAAAAGGGTTCAAATTTGCACATTAATAATTCTAAATTGAATTACCTTCTTATTAACAAAAAAATTGAATAAGGACAATTTTATAATTGGTAAAGAAACTACCAATTTGTTCTATTTCGGGATTCGTATGTTAAAAACCACTGAATAAACTTTAAATTTCAGTTATGAAAAATGTATCTTCTTTAACTAATCTAATTAACTTTTGGAACAAAATTATCATTTCATTTGAAGATAGATTACAACTAATTAAAATTATTATATTTCTGAAATTAGTAGTCTATCTTTATATTGCCACCTAACAAAAATCAAATTAAAAGAATAAATAAATTACTTATTAATTTCTTACAGTATCTAGATAAACCTACATTAAATCTAAATCATCATTTTAGAGCATGGAATTCTGGAGGTATTAATTTTCCAAGTATAGAAATATATGCAAAACAATAATTATGAAAACTGTCTTTAAATGGTTAGATAACAATTCTACTATAAACTGGAAAATCTCACATTATCATTTACTTAATAAGAATAAACTGAAACGTTTGGACTCAAGCAATATAAAATTATACAATTCTTTCTGGTTCTTTGTTTATAATTATATTCAATTCGCTATGTATCCTCCAACTAAATCTAATTATATAAACTTAATTAAAAAAAATAATATCAATCAATTCAAATTATAGATTTTGGTTTGAATCCCTCATTCGATTTTCTTTAACAAAAATATTAATAATAACTTACCAACTCATACACTTAATGCTTTGAAAATACAACGGTTTTATTGCTGATCACATCAGTTGGCCTGCTAGACAGGGGTCCAGGGAAGTAAATAGTGTGGGAAGAAATAGTCAGGGAATTGTTATGGCTAGGCTGGCATAGGCCCTAGGGCTGATAGCCTAGTACCAACCTATGAACCTATGAACCTATATCAATGCTTTGAGTAAACTAAAGTTAAATCTTTGCAATCCATGTTTAGAATTTAGTTTTGATATTAAAGATTTAACTTATGTACAACTAGTTATCACATTAATTCATACTAACTTTCACATTTATCCAATTCATCTTGTTATTGGGTTCTGGAGTGGATTTAAATGTTAAATTAAATTATTTAAAAAAATTAAGAAATTGATAATTTAATTTCCAAATTACATTCAATTATAGCAAATGTATTAGTAATCTAAATGAAAGATTTTTGGAATTTCACCACAAAAGATCATCAGGTACTTTTAACTGAATAAAATAAAAACAACTTCTTCTATCCATTAAAAGCACATCTTGGATCCTCTGTTAGAAACTATTTACTTGAACATTTATACAAAGAGCTTTTTAAACTCCTATTAGAGTTGCTAGAATTTAAAAAGAAACTATATCTGAATGCTGGAAATGTAAACAATATTGTTATGTTAATTGTCCGTATATGTTTTATGACCATTATATGATTTGTACCTTTTGGGAAAAGATACAAGATTTGTTTTAAGCATTATGGTCTGATTCTTTAATTTTAATAAAAGAGATTGTTTTGTTTTATATTTTGGAAATAAAAAAAATACTTTTGTGTCTAACCTGGACAATTCTTGCTGCGTCCAGGGAAACTATAACAATAAATTGGAAGAATCCTTCACAATCAACATTTGAAGAATGTCTTTTCTTCTTTAAAGACACTGCTATTAAAGAAAAAAAAAACAATTAAAAAGAATAACATTTATCCTAATAATCTTAAGAATAATTCTTGTTTGAAAGTATTATCCCTGATTGAAACTTTTTCATCTTAACAATGTATATATTCATTTGTTCTTGACATCTTATTCATGACCTGAGTTATTCATCTACAATCTAGTCTTAGGCATTTTATATATATTATAAATAGTTTATCTATTTAATTTATTTGTAATTTGTATTGTTATATTTAATCAATATAATGTATTTAAAAGCTTATACATCCTGTAACCATTTTCGA